>NC_053023.1:380382078-380595069 GCF_003073215.2 Triticum urartu | reverse complement strand
ATTCCTACAGTATCCGGGAGTTGCACAATCTCATGGTCTAAGGAAATGATACTTGACATTAGAAAAGCTTTAGCATACGAACTACACGATCTTTGTGCTAGGCTTAGGATTGGGTCTTGTCCATCACATCATTCTCCTAATGATGTGATCCCGTTATCAATGACATTCAATGTCCATGGTCAGGAAACCGTAACCATCTATTGATCAACGAGCTAGTCAACTAGAGGCTTACTAGGGACATGGTGTTGTCTATGTATCCACACATGTATCTGAGTTTCCTATCAATACAATTATAGCATGGATAATAAACGATTATCATGAACAAGGAAATATAATAATAACCAATTTATTATTGCCTCTAGGGCATATTTCCAACAGTCTCCCACTTGCACTAGAGTCAATAATCTAGTTCACATCGCCATGTGATTAACATTCACAGGTCACATCGCCATGTGACTAACACCCAAGAGTTTACTAGAGTCAGTAGTCTAGTTCACATCACTATGTGATTAACACTCAATGAGTTCTAGGTTTGATCATGTTGCTTGTGAGAGAGGTTTTAGTCAACGGTCTGAATCTTTCAGATCCGTGTGTGCTTTACAAATCTCTATGTCATCTCCTAGATGTAGCTACCACGTTCTATTTGGAGCTATTCCAAATAACTGTTCTACTTGGAGCTATTCTAAATTGTTGCTCCATTATATGCATCCGGTATCTCTACTCAGAGCTATCCGGGTAGGTGTTAAGCTTGCATCGACGTAACCCTTTACGACGAACTCTTTTTACCTCCTCCATAACCGAGAAACTTCCTTAGTCCACTAGTTACTAAGGATAACTTTGACCGCTGTACTGTGATCCATTCTTGGATCACTCTTGTACCCCTTGACTGACTCATGGCAAGGCACACTTCAGGTGCGGCATACAACATAGCATACTGTAGAGCCTATGTCTTAAGCATAGGGGACGACCTTCGTCCTTTATCTCTATTCTGCCATGGTCGAGCTTTAAGTCTTAACTTCATACCTTACAACTCAGGCAAGAACTCCTTCTTTGACTGATCCATCTTGAACACCTTCAAGATCATGTCAAGGTATGTGCTCATTTGAAAGTACTTTTAAGCGTTTTGATCTATCCTTATAGATCTTGATGCTCAATGTTCAAATAGCTTAATCCAGGTTTTCATTGAAAAACACTTTCCAAATATCCCTATATGCTTTCCAGAAATTCTACGTCATTTCTGATCAACAATATGTCAACAACATATACTCATCAGAAATTCTATAGTGCTCCCACTCACTTCTTTGGAAATACAAGTTTCTCATAAACTTTGTATAAACCCAAAATCTTTGATCATCATCAAAGCATACATTCCAACTCCGAGATGCTTACTCCAGTCCTTAGAAGGATTGATGGAGCTTTGCATACTTATTAGCATCTTTCAGGATTGACAAAAACCTTCCGGTTGTATCACATACAACCTTTCCTCAAGAAAATCATCGAGGAAACAATGTTTTGACATCCTATCTGCAAGATTTCATAAATAATGCAGTAATCGCTAATATAATTCCAACAGACTCTTAGCATCGCAACGAGTGAGAAAGTCTCATTGTAGTCAACTCCTTGAACTTGTCGGAAAACATCTTAACGACAAGTCGAGCTTTCTTAATGGTGACATTTACCATCATTGTCCATCTTCCTTTTAAACCCATCTGTACTCAACAGCCTTACGACCATCAAGTAGTTCTTCCAAAGTCTACACTTTGTTTTATATATGGATCCTCTCTCGGATTATATGGCCTCGAGCCATTTATCGGAATCCAGGCCCACCATCGCTTCTCCATAGCTCGTAGGTTCATTGTTGTCTAGAAACATGACTTCCAAGACATGATTACGTACCACTCTGAAGTAGTACGCATCCTTGTCATCCCACGAGGTTTGTTAGTGACTTGATCTGAAGTTTCATGATCACTATCATAAGCTTCCACTTCAATTGGTGTAGGTGCCACAGGAACAACTCTTTGTGCCCTGCTATACACTAGTTGAAGAGACGGTTTAATAACCTCATCAAGTCTCCACCATCCTCCCACTCAATTCTTTCGAGAGAAACTTTTCCTCGAGAAAGGACCCGATTCTAGAAACAATCCCTTATTGCTTTCGGATCTGAGACAGGAAGTATACCCAACTGTTTTGGGTGTCCTATGAAGATGCATTTATCCGCTTTGGGTTCGAGCTTATCAGCCTGAAACTTTTTCACATAAGCGTCGCAGCCCCAAACTTTTAAGAAATGACAGCTTAGGTTTCTCTAAACCATAGTTCATACGGTGTCATATCATCGGAATTACGTGGTGCCCTATTTAAAGTGAATGTGGTTGTCTCTAATGCCTATCCCATAAACTATCGTGGTAATTCGATATGAAACATCATGGTATGCATCATATCCAATAGGGTGCAGTTATGATGTTCGGACACACCATCACACTATGGTGTTCCAGGCTGTATTAGTTGTGAAACAATTTCCACAATGTCTTAATTCCGTGCCAAACTCATAATTCAGATATTCATCTCTATGATCATATCATAGATCTTTTACCCTCTTGTCACGATGATATTTCAACTTCACACTGAAATTACTTGAACCTTTCAATAATTCAGACTCGTGATTCATCAAGTAAATGTACTCAACATCTACTCAAATCATCTGTGAAGTAAGAACATAACGATATCCACTACATGCCTCAGCACTCATTGGACTGCACACATCAAAAATGTATTACTTCCAACAAGTTGCTTTCTAGTTCCACTTTACTGAAACCGAGTCTTTCAGTCATCTTGCCCATGTGGTATGATTTGCATGTCTCAAGTGATTCAAAATCAAGCGAGTTCTAACGGTCCATTTTCATGGAGTTTCTTCATGCATATACACCAATAGACATGGTTCGCATGTCTCAAACTTTTCAAAAATGAGTGAGCCCAAAGATCCATCAACATGGAGCTTCTTCATGCGTTTTATACCGATATGACTTACGTGGCAGTGCCACAAGTACGTGGTACTATCATTGCTATCTTTCGGCATGAACATGTGTATCACTATGATCGAGATTCAATAAACCATTCATTTTAGGTGTAAGACCATTTGAAGGTATTATTCAAATAAACAGAGTAACGATTATTCTCCTTAAATGAATAACCGTATTGCGATAGACATAATCCAATCATGTCTATGCTCAACGCAAACACCAATCTCGATGGTAGAGGGAGCATGCGATGCTTGATCATATCAACATTGAGAACACTTCCAACACATATCGTCAGCTCACCTTTAGCTAGTCTCCGTTTATTCCGTAGCTTTTATTTCGAGTTACTAACACTTAGCAACCGAACCGGTATCTAATACCCTGGTGCTACTAGGAGTACTAGTAAAGTACACATTAACATAATGTATATCCAATATACTTCTATCGACCTTGCCAGCCTTCTTATCTACCAAGTATCTAGGGTAATTCTGCTCCAGTGGTTGTTCCCCTTATTACAGAAGTACTTAGTCTCGGGTTTGGGTTCAACCTTGGGTTTCTTCACTAGAGCAGCAACTAATTTGCTGTTTCATGAAGTATCCTTTCTTTCCCTTGCCCTTCTTGAAACTAGTGGTTTCACCAACCATCAACAATTGATGCTCCTTCTTGATTTCTACTTTCGTGGTGTCAAACATCGCGAATATCTCAAGGATCATCATATATGTCCCTGATATATTATAGTTCATTACGAAGCTCTAGCAGCTTGGTGGTAATGACTTCGGAGAACCATCACTATTTCATCTGGAAGATCAACTCCCACTCGATTCAAGCGATTGTTGTACTCAGACAATCTGAGCACAAGTTCAACAATTGAGCTTTTCTCCCTTAGTTTGCAGGCTAAGAAAATCGTCGGAGGTCTTATACCTTTTGACGTGGGCACGAGCTTGAAATTCCAATTTCAGCCCTCAAAACATGTCATATGTTTCGTGACGTTTCAAAAAACGTCTTTGGTGCCTCAACTCTAAACCGTTTAACTGAACTATCATGTAGTTATCAAAACGTGTATGTTAGATGTTCGCAACATCCACACACAACGTTCGAGGTTTAGCACACTGAGCGGTGCATTAAGGACAGAAGCCTTCTAAGAAGCAATGAGGACAATCCTCAGTTTACGGACCTAGTCCGCATAATTGCTACTATCAACTTTCAACTAATTTTCTCTAGGAACATATCTAAACAGTAGAACTGAAACGCGAGCTACGACATAATTTGCAAAATCCTTTTTGACTATGTTCAGGATAATTAAGTTCATCTTATGAACTCCCACTTAGATAGACATCCCTCTAGTCATCTAAGTGATTACATGATCCGAGTTAACTAGGCCGTGTCCGATCATCACGTGAGACGGACTAGTCATCATCGGTGAACATCTTCATGTTGATCGTATCTACCATACGACTCATGCTCGACCTTTCGGTCTTCTGTGTTCCGAGGCCATGTCTATGCACATGCTAGGCTCGTCAAGTTAACCCTAAGTGTATTGCATGTGTAAATCTGTCTTACACCCGTTGTATGTGAACGTAAGGATCTATCACACGCGATCATCACGTGGTGCTTCGAAGCGACGAACTGTAGCAACGGTGCACAGTTAGGGGAGAACACTTCTTGAAATTTTAATGAGGGATCATCTTATTTACTACCGTCGTACTAAGTAAACAAGATGCATAACATGATAAACATCATATGCAATCAAATAATAGTGACATGATATGGCCAATATCATATAGCTCCTTTGATCTCCATCTTGGGGCTCCATGATTATCTTGTCACCGGTATGACACCATGATCTCCATCATCATGATCTCCATCATCGTGTCTTCTTGAAGTTGTCTCGTCATCGACATGCAAGTCGTGATTCTCTTGACAAGAACATGATCAATCTCATACATCACATATATCATTCATCACATCCTTTTGGCCATATCACATCACATAGCATACCCTGCAAAAACAAGTTAGACGTCCTCTAATTGTTGTTTGCATGTTTTACGTGGCTGCTATGGGTTTCTAGCAAGAACGTTTCTTACCTACGCAAAACCACAACGTGATATGCCAATTGCTATTTACCCTTCATAAGGACCCTTTTCATCGAATCCGATCCGACTAAAGTAGGAGAGACAGACACCCGCTAGCCACCTTATGCAACTAGTGCATGTTTGTCGGTGGAACCGGTCTCACGTAAGAGTACGTGTAAGGTTGGTCCGGGCCACTTCATCCCACGATGCCGCCGAATCAAGAAAAGACTAGTAACGGCAAGCATATTGAACAAAATCAACGCCCACAACTACTTTGTGTTCTACTCGTGCATAGAAACTACGCATAGACCTAGCTCATGATGCCACTGTTGGGGAACGTAGCATAAATTCAAAATTTTCCTACGTGTCACCAAGATTAATCTATGGAGTCATCTAGCAACGAGGGAGGATTGGATCTACATACCCTTGTAGATCGCGCGCGGAAGCGTTCAAGAGAACGGGGTTGATGGAGTCGTACTCGTCGTGATTCAAATCACCGATGATCCTAGCGCCGAACGGACGGCACCTCCGCGTTCAACACACGTACGGAACGGAGACGTCTCCCATGCCTTGATCCAGCAAGGAGGAGGGAGAGGTTGATGGAGATCCAGCAGCACGACGGCGTGGTGGAAGTAGCGGGATTCCAACAGGGCTTCGCTAAGCGCTGCGGGAGGAGGTAGATGTGTCACGGGAGGGAGAGGGAGGCGCCAGGCCTTAGATTTGTTTGCTCCTCCTTTTTCCCCACTATATATAGGGCCAAGGGAGAGGGGGAGGCGCAGCCCTTGCCCCTTCCTCCAAGGAAGGGTGCGGCCAAGGGTGGGGAGGAGTCCATCCTCCCCAAGGCACCTCGGAGGTGCCTTCCCCCTTTAGGATTCTCCCCTTTTTCTCTTCTCTTGGCGCATGGGCCTCTTGGGGCTGGTGCCCTTGGCCCATATAGGCCAAGGCACACCCCCTACAGCCCATGTGGCCCCCCGGGGCAGGTGGCCCCACCCGGTGGACCCCCGGGACCCTTCCGGTGGTCCCGGTACAATACCGGTGACCCCGAAACTTGTCCCGATGGCCGAAATAGCACTTCCTATATATAATTCTTTACCTCCGGACCATTCCGGAACTCCTTGTGATGTCCGGGATCTCATCCGGGACTCCGAACAACTTTCGGGTTACCGCATACTAATATCTCTATAACCCTAGCGTCACCGAACCTTAAGTGTGTAGACCCTACGGGTTCGGGAGACATGCAGACATGACCGAGACGTTCTCCGGTCAATAACCAATAGCGGGATCTGGATACCCATGATGGCTCCCACATGTTCCACGATGATCTCATCGGATGAACCACGATGTCAAGGACTTAATCAATCCCGTATACAATTCCCTTTGTCTAGCGGTATGTTACTTGCCCGAGATTCGATCGTCGGTATCCTTATACCTTGTTCAATCTCGTTACCGGCAAGTCTCTTTACTCGTTCCGTAACACATCATCCCGTGATCAACTCCTTGGTCACATTGCGCATATGATGATGTCCTACCGAGTGGGCCCAGAGATACCTCTCCGCTTACAAGGAGTGACAAATCCCAGTCTCGATTCGTGCCAACCCAACAGACACTTTCGGAGATACCTGTAATGCACCTTTATAGCCACCCAGTTATGTTGTGACGTTTGATACACCCAAAGCATTCCTACAGTATCCGGGAGTTGCACAATCTCATGGTCTAAGGAAATGATACTTGACATTAGAAAAGCTTTAGCATACGAACTACATGATCTTTGTGCTAGGCTTAGGATTGGGTCTTGTCCATCACATCATTCTCCTAATGATGTGATCCCGTTATCAATGACATTCAATGTCCATGGTCAGGAAACCGTAACCATCTATTGATCAACGAGCTAGTCAACTAGAGGCTTACTAGGGACATGGTGTTGTCTATGTATCCACACATGATCTGAGTTTCTTATCAATACAATTATAGCATGTATAATAAACGATTATCATGAACAAGGAAATATAATAATAACCAATTTATTATTGCCTCTAGGGCATATTTCCAACAGAAGATGGCCACCGGAGAGGGATTCCCCCCTCCGGCAGGGTGCCGGAACGGGTCTAGATTAGTTTTCGGTGGCTACGAAGGCTTCTGGTGGCGGAACTCCCGATCTATTGCCGTCTTCGATAGTTTTAGGGTATATGGATATATATAGGCGGAAGAAATACATCAGGGGAGCCACGAGGGTCCCATGAGGGTGGAGGGTGCGCCCCCTGCCTCATGCTCTCCTCGTTGATCCCCTGACGTGCACTCCAAGTCTCCTGTATTGCTTTCTTTCCAAAAATAACTTTTCCGAAGGTTTCATTCCGTTTGGACTCCATTTTATATTCCTTTTCTGCGGAACACTCAAACAAGGGGAAAACATAAACTGACACTGGGCTCTGGGTTAATAGGTTAGTCCCAAAAATCGTATAAATAGCATATAAATGCATACAAAACATCCAAGGTTGATAATATAATAGCATGGAACAATCAAAAATTATAGATACATTGGATATGTATCAGCATCCCCAAGCTTAATTCCTGCTCGTCCTCAAGTAGGTAAATGATAAAAACAGAATTTTTGATGTGGAATGCTACCTAACATATTTCTCTAAGTAATTCTTATTATTGTGGAAAGAATATTCAGATCCATAAGATTCAAGACAAAAGTTTAATATTGACATAGAAATAATAATACTTCAAGCATACTAACTAAGCAATTATGTCTCTTCAAAATAACATGGCCAAAGAGAGTTATCCCTACAAAATCATATAGTCTGGCTATGCTCCATCTTCACCACACAACGTATTCAAATCATGCACAACCCCGATGACAAGCCAAGCAATTGTTTCATACTTTTGATGTTCTCAAACTTTTTCAATCTTTACGCAATATATGAGCGTGAGCCATGGATATATCACTATAGGTGGAATAGAATGGTGGTTGTGGAGAAGACAAAAAGGAGAAGATAGTCTCACATCAACTAGGCGTATCAACGGGCTATGGAGATTCCCATTAATAGATATCAATGTGAGTGAGTAGGGATTGCCATGCAACGGATGCACTAGAGCTATAAATGCATGAAAGCTCAACAAAAGAAACTAAGTGGGTGTGCATCCATCTTGCTTGCTCACGAAGACCTAGGGCATTTGAGGAAGCCCATTGTTGGAATATACAAGCCAAGTTCTATAATGAAAAATTCCCACTAGTATATGAAAGTGACATCACAGGAGACTCTCTATCATGAAGATCATGGTGCTACTTTGAAGCACAAGTGTGGAAAAAGGATAGTAGCATTGCCCCTTTTTATTTTCTCCCCCCTTTTTTGGGCCTCCCCTTCTTTTTGGCCTTTCTTTTTTGGGGACAATGCTCTATTATTGATGATCATCACACTTCTATTTATTTACAACTCAATGATTACAACTCGATACTAGAACAAAGTATCTTTACCTAATAATAAAGCACGGATTGACTCCGTGGGTTCACCGTCACAATATGCTTCTTCCCGTGAATTTACGCTTTCAGTTTTTTTAGCACATCCATATTTTTTCTAAAATCCAAGGTGGTACTAATCGTTCCCTAATGCGCTTTCGTCCTCCGCTCCTGTCCGTTTAGGGCTTTAGGCTCATGTAGAGGAAAATGACTCTACATTGAGCACGTATAGCTTTTGTATTGGGCACCTTCTGTAGCTCCCACATCCTGATTCCCTATATAAATATAGGGTGAGATTGAGGAGACACCTGAGATCAAGGAGAGGCGAGATCGATCACGATAAAAACGATCCGCTGGTTGCGACACGCGCGGCCAGGCCGACGACGAGGCAGCTAGGCCCTCGACCTTTCAGAGTTGGCCAGGCGAGGAACCGCCGGGTGAAGCCCGCGTAGGTAGGGCTACGTGAGCGCACAATTAGAAGCTCGGGGAGGACGCCTTTGGCAAACCAGATCGATTCCACCGTGACGTATGTTCCGGCGACGGTGAGTACTGCCAGAACCAATTTAAGCCGAGGCAACCTGTCCAGCTCTAATTGTGTCTTGTGGGTCATCTCAAGCAGATCGGATCGATGTGGTCTTGGCGAAATTATAGTCCATCTTTTCCTTCGTCCATCGACCTGCAACCTAGTAATTCGAGTCCGACTGGTACACGCGTGACACCCGCCGGGCCGCTCGGCCGGCGTCAACAAACTGCCATGGTCTTCATGCTGATCAGCAGCGGCAAGGGCACGGTCGTTGGCAACGCGGAAACCAACAACTCCTACACAACTCTGGCAACATCTAGCATCACTGTCATCCCGTGGGCGAGGCAGTCGTAGTAGTCCCGTCGGAGCGGACGGTGGCGTCCGGGAAAGCATGGAGACGGCACCTACGCGATCTGATGCCCACCTTCCTGGGTCGAGCTCATGGTACAAGGTAGCCACGGGACGTGGTAACGAGGACTCCCTGGTGTACTTTAGCCTCACCGACAGCCCCGTGAGCAAGGCAGCCATTGTTGGCCTGACTCTGCTATTGGGTGCAACCTCTACATGGACAGTGTTCCCAGGTGGATGTCGCCGGCGAAAGGCTAGATCAACTTAAACATCAACTGCTCCTTCTTCAACAGGGAACACATAAGTGGTGCTGGTATGATTGCTCGGCGAACTGATGGATCGGTTGTGCTGGCTGCCTACAACTCCATCCAGAACTGCTCCGAGGCGGAGGAAGTTGAGGCTGGTACGGTTGGCAATGCTCTCCGTTCGAAAAATATGAACAAAATGAAGTGGTGTGGAATTGACGAAGAAACAAAGACAAGTTTGCTCTGTCTCGAAGAGTGCTAAATAGTACAGACTAAGGGAAAATGCAACAAGGCTGCCGATTTGCACGGGGAGTCTGGAACACGTTTCCTAAGTTGATTAGAGAGCCTGTATAGTTGATTGTAAAACTCATGTTACCCATTGATAAATAAAGCTATTTTTGCCTTGAGAAAAAGGATCTCGTGCGCACCATGTGGTTACGGCCCTGTGGGCCGGGGCCCGAGGGTCAATGTTAGCACCGATCGAGCTATTGCCTGTGAAAAAGAGGGGTCTGGTAGGTTTTTTTATGGATGCAGGAATTTTTTTCATGAATTTTAGATTGGGAGAATTTTATTAATGGAGGTAGGATCTTTTTCTCATGAATTTTAGATCGATGGCTAGTTTTGGGGCAAACCGGTAACGATGAGCCTACTTCCTTTTTGTATATGTATTTTGCTTCAAATCAACAAATCATGTATCCAAGTTATTTGGAGGTTCAAAATTCAATATAAAATAGAGGAAATTCTCATAAGGGTTTCCTAGTTCAATGCAACACCATAATAGTACATTCTGAAGTATTTCTAGCAATTTTTAGTATAACTTTTCTTCCAAAATTCAAAATCAAGTTTTGTATTTAAAAGGAGTTTAATTCAAAAATATGTGATTTTTGCATTCCGAAGATTATGGAAAATGTATAAAACCTTATATTAGAAGATTTGAAATGCACACAATTCAAAGTAATTGCATTATATATCTATTATTATGAAAGGTTGTGTCATGCATAGTTGTCATCGGTATTATGAGTGGATGATCGAATGGGCACCACAAATCTACATCCTGTCTAATCCCCACAACTTCATCCTTCTTCATATGCTTCCTCTACTCTCACCTGATAGAGACAAAGGTCTTAGCGGAGTGGGGTGGATGGTGATTACAGCGAATGGCTCTGCTCGGCCTGGCGCATGTGTACCGTGTGGCCTGGCCGAAGCGACGGGCGGAGCAGGCGGTTGCGGCATGCTTAACCGCATGTTTTTTCTTTCCCGTTGCACCGCACGGGCATATAGACCAGACCGTATACGACTAAAACGTCGTGTCAAATAGAACACTAAAATTGCTTGCAGATAGATAGCTGGTGCATGCAGAACTGTCGAGGCCGAAGTCAGCGCTATTCTGGTTGTACTGAAGGAATTGTTTAACGTATTCCGAGGCTCCCTGGTGGTGGAGATCGACTGTGCAGTGGGGAAAGGAGCTACAGGCTGATTCTGTAAGCAGATCATTGTCCTACCCAATTATTGTTGATACTAAATCTGCGCTGAGAATTTTTAGGCATATCACACCAGGACAGTTAGAAGGACAAACAATGGGCTGGCTCATGAACTAGCCAATGTTGCCAATGCTCATGGAGACCTTGTGGTTGCGGATGGTGTCCGGGACCAACTACATGATCCGCTCTGGAAGGAACACGATGCAGCCTTGATTTTGGTCTAAGTCTTGATGTTATCCTCAAAAAAAATATTGCTTGCAGATAGGTTATACACGAACATGCATGTTGTAGGTCTGTTAATTTTAATTTTGGAATACTGAGATCTGTTCAGATGCTTTCCTTGCTATTATGGCTAAAAAATCCAGCAGATAGTCACTGAAGTTTGTTGGTTACTCAACTTGGTGCTGCTTGATTGGTACTAAGTCAAGATGAGGGTGACCAGGATAGATGGTGTTGACTGTTGAGTATAGGTATCTGAACTGAATTTTCCATTGTTCCCAAACCAACACATTGGATTCTTTCTATATGCTGCTACCATTTTTCAAAGTAAGAACATGATGATGCAAATGAATCTCATTATGTAGACATAGGTAATCTTAGTTTTTTACTATGTAAACTATGATAGGAGTAGGACCAGATAAATATGTATCCATTTTTTCTATTGATCTATGACAAAGGGGATGTGCTGGACTGAGTGGCCGTTCTATTGAAACAAAGGGATGGAACTTGAAATATTTGAATCAATAGAGGTTATCTTTAATATGGATTTTATTATTAGATACTTGCAGTTGCAGATGTGTGTCACTTCCTTAGATCATGTTTGATTCTTAAAATTTTAGATGTTTCATATATAACCAACAATTATATTTATGCAACTGGAAGTGCCTGTACAATTATATTTATCTGCTCTAAAACATATTTCGGCTTATAAGCATCATACATGTCAGTCTATAAGTAAGATTATGAGTTGATCCAGTGCCAAAAACAAATCAGTTCAACATGTTTGTTCTAGCAGCTTTTGGCAACAATTCACATGTGTATGAAGTTTTAGTTGAGAAATGGTTGGGACATCCATTGTTGTTTGTATAGTCTTACATTGTAAAATAATTTGTGATAGCAAACATGTTAACCAGGGAGCAAGTTTTTTTATACATAATTTTAGAGGTACTATTAATTTTTGGCTAATTTCTTGAACTAAATAATGGCTAAAGTTTTTTTAACCAATTATTTGTGAGCTACAGAGGGAAAAAATATGATTCACGGTATATTGTAATTAAGAAAGAAGAGTGATTTAACAGTAAAAAAATTACATGATAAGTATTCCACCACTACAATATCTAAGCCTGATTCTCGCACCTTACATTCCCCCGTTGCAACGCACAGACATTTTCGCTAGTATTGTATCAATTGGTTACGATCAGTATGTTCCACAGAGAGAAAAAAAGATTTGATGTGTTCCACACTACATTAATATTGCTCTTCTCAATCTTGTGGGCTATCTGAATGAATGCAGAGACATAACTTGCTAGCTAGACATATATACTACTATCATTTGTGTGACCCTATTATGAAAATATAATGTTAAAATTATATATTGAATTTACTTGGGATAATCTACTAATATTGTACGTATTTCTTCCTTTGCATAGATGATATCGGATAGAATGTTATGCATGGACTAACCCGCAGACTGTTCTAATTCTTTCAGTGGTCAGGCTTCAAACCTATATCAGTAGTTTATTTCATTCTTTGAGTTTTTGATTCTCTCGCTTAAATTGTATGCAGTTGGTGGTGTTCATCTCTCTCTCTCTATCTCTCTCTTCAATTTGATTCCTTCATATTTTGCAGATTGGAACTCGCCTGAATGCCACTTTTGAGTGGCTTCCAAACATGTTTTTTTCTCCCTTTTCATTAATACAAAAAACATGAAATTGCTATGGTGTTACACGACAAATTCTCAACGGTGACTCGATTTTTTTTTTGTGTTTGGTGAAGTTCTTACATTATCATACAATTTCAGCGAGCTTCAAGACAAAAGGGTGAAGAGAAAGATGAGAGAGCAGTAGCAGGCTAGCATTCTCTTTCTTTTGATGCAACAATGATTTATAGATCTGGTCACATGCTCATATCCATTAGATTAGATAATGGGAATGGACTTTTTGTTCCAGTTGGTAAAGTGCCCGTCAGACCATTTTTTATGCTGGGTAACAATGGATCACATCATAGGGAAAACTGAAGCAGCACTCTTCAGCTTTGTACATGTTATACTCCCTTTTGAAAATTCTTTTAGAAAAGAAGCATAAGGTTTAGGGTTTAGGGTTCAACTGAAACATCAAACATGTGTGGCCAATTGTCCAAGGATATGAATATCGGGGCGCTCTTTACCATTTCATCACGAGTACCAATCTTGTAGGAGGTTCCACTAGAATGATGTAGGACAAAAATGAATGTACCACATTTTAGCTTATTAGATGTATCAACGTGCATTTTCTGTCTTCCAAGATGCACTATACATGGTGACAATAAATTTATCCTTCCCGGTTTGCTTCTATCCATAACTTTTATTTTTGTGATTACAATCTTATACAAATATTTATCTTATTTAAAATTTATATTCACTACATAGAATATAAACATTCTATATAAACATGATGTATCGATGTGCGCGGCGTGCCGCCGCGCGGGGATGCTAGTGACTCTATATGAATGCCTCCGGCGGTGTACCAGGACGTGCAATGAATCATGAGTGACATGAAAGAATTATGAACGGTGGCTTCGCCACAAATACAATGTCAACTACATGATCATGCAAAGCAATATGACAATGATGGAGCGTGTCATAGTAAATGGAAAGGTGGAAATTTGCATGGCAATATATCTTGGAATGGCTATGGAAATGCCATAATAGGTAGGTATGGTGGCTGTTTTGAGGAAGGTATATGGTGGGTTTATGGTACCGGCGAAAGTTGCGCGGTACTAGAGAGGCTAGCAATGGTGGAAGGGTGAGAGTGCGTATATTCCATGGACTCAACATTAGTCATAAAGAACTCACATACTTATTGCAAAAATCTATTAGTTATCGAAACAAAGTACTACACGCATGCTCCTAGGGGGATAGATTGGTAGGAAAATACCATCGCTCATCCCCGACCGCCACTCATAAGGAAGACAATCAATAAATACATCATGCTCCGACTTCTTAACATAACGGTTCACCATACGTGCATGCTACGGGAATCACAAACTTCAACACAAGAATTTCTCAAATTCACAACTACTCAACTAGCACGACTCTAATATCACCATCTCCATATCTCAAAACAATTATCAAGTATCAAATTTCTCTTAGTATTCAATGCACTTTATATGAAAGTTTTTATTATATCCCTCTTGGACGCCCATCATATTAGGACCAAATTCATAACCAAAGCAAACTACCATGCTGTTCTAAAGACTCTCAAAATAATATAAGTGAAGCATGAGAGTTTATCTATTTCTTCAAAATAAAACCACCACCATGCTCTAAAAAGATACTCCCTCCGTTCCTTGATATAAGGTGTATAGATTTTTGAGAAAAATCCCAGAATATATGGTGCATTGCGTTGCACCACTCGTTTGGATATATTTCATAGGGATTTGATTACATTTCCTTATATCAGGCAAGCTCCTCTATTTACTCATGTCAATTAGTCAGGAGTTATCTCACCCAAAACTTGTGAAATTTTCCCTCCATGTGAGTTCTTTAATTTCCGTGCCAAATACTATACACCCTATATTCAGGAATGGAGGGAGTATAAGTGAAGCACTAGAGCAACAACAAACTACTCCGAAAGATATAAGTGAAGATCAATGAGTAGTCGAATAATTATGCAACTATATGAAGACTCTCTAACATTTAAGAATTTCAGATCTTGGTATTTTATTCAAACAGCAAGCAAAACAAAAGAAAATAAAATGACGCTTCAAGCAAAATACATATCATGTGGTAAATAAAGATATAGCTCCAAGTAAAGTTACCGATGAACGAAGACGAAAGAGGGGATGCCTTCCGGGGCATCCCCAAGCTTAGGCTTTTGGTTGTACTTGAATATTACCTTGGGGTGCCTTGGGAATCCCCAATCTTAGGCTCTTGCCACTCCTTATTCCATAGTCCATCGAATCTTTACCCAAAACTTGAAAACTTCACAACACAAAACTTAACAGAAAACTCGTAAGCTCCGTTAGCGAAAGAAAACAAAACACCACTTCAAGGTACTGTAATGAACTAATTATTTGTTTATATTGGTGTTAAACCTACTGTATTCCAACTTCTATATGGTTTATAAACTAATTTACTAGCCATAGATTCATCAAAATAAGCAAACAACACACGAAAAACAGAATCTGTCAAAAACAGAACAGTCTGTAGTAATCTGTAGCTAATGCAAGCTCTGGAACCCTAAAAATTCTCAAATAAATTGCTGTACGTGAGGAATTTATCTATTAATCATTTTAAAAAAGAATTAACTAAATAGCACTCTCCAATAAAAAATGGCAGTAATTCTCGTGAGCGCTAAAGTTTCTGTTTTTTACAGCATGATCACAAAGACTTTCCCCAAATCTTCCCAACGGTTCTACTTGGCACAAACACTAACTAAAACATAAAAAATCAATAATAACAGAGGCTATATACATTATTTATTTCTAAACAGGAACAAAAAGCAAGGAAGAAAAATAAAATTGGGTTGCCTCCCAACAAGCGCTATCGTTTAACGCCCCTAGCTAGGCATGATGATTTCAACGATGCTCACATAAAGGATAAGAATTGAAACATAAATAGAGCATCATGAAGAATATGACTAGCACATTTAAGTCTAACACTCTTCCTATGCATAGGGATTTTGTGAGCAAACAATTTATGGGAGCAACAATCAGCTAGCATAGGGAGGCAAAACAAGCATAACTTCAAAACTTTAAGCACATAGAGAGGAAACTTGGTATTATTGCAATTCCTACAAGCATATATTCCTGCATAATAATAATTTTCAATAGCATCATGAATGAATTCAACAATATAACCATCACATAAAGCATTCTTTTCATGATCTACAAGCATAGAAAATTTACTACTCTCCACAAAAGCAAAATTCTTCTCAATCGGAATAGTGGGAGTATCATAAGAGACTCGAATACTATAAATTGTTTCCATATTAAAAGAGTAATGTTCAGAAAAAGGGTAATCATAATCATCACAATTTTTATAAATATAATCATCACTACTTTTTATAGCATATGTATCATCACAATAATTATAATAAGTAGCAACTTTGTTCTCATCATAATCGATTGAAACCTCTTCCAAGATAGTGGAATCATTACTAAATAAAGTCATGACCTCTCCAAATCCACTTTCATAATTATCATAATAAGATTCAACATCCTCCAAAATAGTGGGATCATTACTTCCTAAAGTTGACACTCTTCCAAACCCACTTTCATCAATATAATCATCATAAGTAGGAGGCATGCTATCATCATTATAAATTTGCATATCAAAACTTGGGAGATTACAAAAATAATCTTCATTAAACATAGCTTCCCCAAGCTTGGGACTAACATTAATTGTAGCAAATATATTCTCAAAAACTTCATCTTCATCAAACATAGCATCCCCAAGCTTGGGCCTTTTCATATCATAAGCATAATCACTCTCATCATTAATAGTATGGATAGCACCAATAGTATAGCAATTATCATATTCTTTCAAGATCATAAGAAGTATCATTATCTTACACAATTATATTTTCATGAGGCACAATAGTAATAGGAGCAACATTATTTGGGAGAGATATCTTTTTATCTCTCTTCCTTTTTCTTTTCTTCTTCTTCACCACATCATGTGTGGGTTCAATCCTGTTTTTGGAGCTCCTTATTAATGAGATTGGTTGAATAGGAGGCTCCTCCTCGTTACCTGATTCATCATAAGAAATAATAGGAGGGTAGTGGGAAGTCTCTTCCCTTTCATTAGTATTCTCTTCATCTTCTATTTGTTTTCTCTTTTCGATGTAGTTGGCAATATAAGGATTTTCAATACAATTCACCGCACAATACATATAAATTTCCTCTAGATCAAAGCCAAGAAGTTTATCACGGGCAAATACTGGTAGATAGTTAGTTATACGTTTCATTTCTTCGTAACCCATAAGCAAACTAAGTTCATTATGATGTGTAAGAGAAATCAAGTCATCACAATTTTTGGAAACGATTAGATCATGAAACAATTTGCATCGGATGGTTAAATGACCACGTTCATTGCAAAGTTCACAAGTACGGCCAAGAAAATTTAAACTTTCAGCACAAACATCTAGCCTTTCTTGCAACCATTTAGTTTCTAAGTGCTTATGCCTCTTGCAATATCTATCTTCCCTATTTGGTGTGTACTTGCAAACCCAATGCACTCCACAAAAATTGACATGTTTATAGGAGACATTCTCATCATAACTAGTGCAATCATCATTAGTACTATGGATATTCAAGGAGTTCATACTAACAACATGGCAATCATGCTCATCATTCAAAGATTTAGTGCCAAACATTTTAATGCATTCTTCTTCTAACACTTTGGCACAATTTTCCTTTCCATCATACTCGCGAAAGATATTAAAAAGATGAAGCGTATGAGGCAAACTAATTCCATTTTTTGTAGTTTTCTTTTATAAACTAAACTAGTGCTAAAACAAGAAACAAAAAGATTCGATTGCAAGATCTAACGATACACCTTCAAGATCTAACCTCCCCGGCAATGGCACCAGAAAAGAGCTTGATGTCTACTACATAACCTTCTTCTTGTAGACGTTGTTGGGCCTCCAAGTGTAGAGGTTTGTAGGACAGTAGCAAATTTCCCTCAAGTGGATGACCTAAGGTTTATCAATCCGTGGGAGGCGTAGGATGAAGATGGTTTCTCTCAAACAACCCTGCAACCAAATAACAAAGAGTCTCTTGTGTCCCCAACACACCTAATACAATGGTAAATTGTATAGGTGCACTAGTTCGATGAAGAGATGGTGATACAAGTGGTATATGGATGGTAGATAATGGTTTTTGTAATCTGAAAATATAAAAACAGCAAGGTAAATAATGATAAAAGTGAGCACAAATGGTATTGCAATGCTAGGAAACAAGGCCTAGGATTCATACTTTCACTAGTGCAAGTTCTCTCAACAATAATAACATAATTGGTTCATATAACTATCCCTCAACATGCAACAAAGAGTCACTCCAAAGTCACTAATAGCGGAGAACAAACGAAGAGATTATGGTAGGGTACGAAACCACCTCAAAGTTATTCCTTCCAATCAATCCGTTGGGCTATTCCTATAAGTGTCACAAACAGCCCTAGAGTTCATACTAGAATAACACCTTAAGACACAAATCAACCAAAACCCTAATGTCACCTAGATACTCCAATGTCACCTCAAGTATCCGTGGGTATGATTATACGATATGCATCACACAATCTCAGATTCATCTATTCAACCAACACAAAGGACCTCAAAGAGTGCCCTGAAGTTCCTAACGGAGAATCACGACGAAAACGTGTGCCAACCCCTATGCATAGGTTCATGGCAGGAACCCGCAAGTTGATCACCAAAACATACATCAAGTTAATCATGTGATATCCCATTGTTACCACAGATATCCATGGCAAGACATACATCAAGTGTTCTCAAATCTTTAAAGTTTCTACCAGAGAGTCAAGACAAAAACGCGTGCCAACCCCTATGCATAGGTTCGTGGGCGGAACCCGCAAGTTGATCACCAAAACATACATCAAGTGGATCAATAGAATACCCCTTTGTCACCATGGGTATCCCACGCAAGACATACATCAAGTGTTCTCAAATCCTTAAAGACTCAATCTGATAAGATAACTTCAAAGGGAAAACTCAATCCATTACAAGAGAGTAGAGGGGGAGAAACATCATAGGATCCAAATATAATAGCAAAGCTCGCGATACATCAAGATCGTACCACCTCAAGAACACGAGAGAGAGAGAGATCAAACAAATAGCTACTGGTACATACCCACAGCCCCGAGGGTGGACTACTCCCTCCTCGTCATGGAGAGCTCCAGGATGATGAAGATGGCCACGGGAGAGGGATTGCCCCCTCCGGCAGGGTGCCAGAACGGGTCTAGATTGGTTTTCGGTGGCTACGGAGGCTTCTGGCGGCGGAACTCTCGATCTATTGTCGTCTTCGATAGTTTTAGGGTATATGGATATATAGGCGGAAGAAATACATCAAGGGAGCCACGAGGGGCCCACAAGGGTGGAGGGCGTGCCCAGGGGGGTGGGCACGCCCTCCTGCCTTGTGCTCTCCTCGTTGATCCCCTGACGTGCACTCCAAGTCTCCTGTATTGCTTTCTTTCCAAAAATAACTTTTCCAAAAGTTTCATTCCGTTTGGAGTCCGTTTGATATTCCTTTTCTGCGAAACACTGAAACAAGGGAAAAACAGAAACTGGCACTAGGCTCTGGGTTAATAGGTTAGTCCCAAAAATCATATAAAATAGCATATAAATGCATATAAAACATCCAAGGTTGATAATATAATAGCATGGAACAATAAAAAATTATAGATACGTTGGAGACGTATTAGTGACAGGCATGTACAAAAGCCTCAAAGGGCATTAGGCTCTTTTTGATGTGCTTAAGAAGCAAATCCTCAACAGGAACCCTAGGAAAGTGGGTATTGCCTTTGAGAGGAAACTCAATGCTGATGGGACCTACTGAAAACCTGAGCAGTATCCCAAAACCTCATGGGTTGCTGTAAAGGGACCTTCAGTGGATCCATCTACTTTATCTGGCTTTACATGTGAATCTTCATATTCTTCTAATGAGTCATTTGACTCCAATTACAAACTTCTCAAAAATCAGAATGGTGAAGTATGTGCTAGATATGTTGGCACTAACTGCAGGAATGGTCCCCCTATGAAGAAAATCTGGGTTCCCAAAAGGTGCCTTGAAAGTCTTCAGGTGAATGTCATCATGACACCACCTGTGAAGAATAGGAACCCCAGATCAAATTCTTCATATGGACCAAAGTCCTCATATGGACCACATTCCTCACCTGGATCAAAGTCCTCATATGACCATCATCGTGCTAACATCTCTGTTTCGCAGGGAAAGGCTAAGGATTATGGATATGTGCATTATTCTTCAAATCATTATGTTCGTAAATCCTTGAAGAATTTCTCTGCTTACTCATATGCTTACCCTAACCCCTCTTATGCAAAACGAAGTGGACTGGCATCTATGCCACCTTTCTCTTATGGAGCTCGTAGAATGATGAACTCTTTGCCACCCCTTTAGATGTGGGTAGTGAAGAAAAAAAACTAATCTGTTATGCAGGGTCAGGTCTCCAGACGCACTTAAACGTCTGAAGAATTTGCTGGAGACCTAAATATGCTTGAAAGGACGCAAGCTAATCATGAAGAAATGAATTTTTCATTTCTCACGTCCTCACGTTGCTATATCTGTTCTATTGCTTGATGAAATTGATCTGATGAAATTGATGTCATATTCTTCACTGATGAAGTATATGAGTTCGTAAGCTGCACTAATTCATCTGCAGGATGATCAACCCAAAGCCACTGAGTGGGTCCTCGATAGTGGATGCACAAATCACATGACTGGTGACAAGAATCTATTGATGGACGCTCCCTTATCTCCATCGCATCTGAAGCATATTACCTACGCTGACAAAGGAAATATCAAGGTATTGGGTCTAGGTAAGGTTGCAATCTCAAAGGATCGACACATGGACAAAGTCATGCTTGTCGAGTCCTTAGGGTTCAACCTCATGTCTGTCTCAATGCTTTGTGATCTTGATATGGTTGTTGTCTTTGGCAAGTATCATTGTGTTGTGATCATGGAAGCCGACAATTCCAAAGTCTTCGAAGGCTTTAGGAGAGGAGATTTGTATATTGTTGATTTCTCTACGGGACCACAACCTGCTACATGTCTACTTGCAAAAGCTTCAGAAGGCTGGCTATGGCATCGATGACTTGGTCATGCTGGGATGAGGAACTTGCACACACACGCGAATAAAAAACATGTCATTGGCACCGAGGGTGTCAAATTCTGACCACTTGTGTGGAGCTTGTGAAGCTGGAAAGATGACCAAGGCTAAGCATCCCTCAAAGACCATCATGACTACCACTCGTCCATTTGAATTGCTTCACATGGATCTCTTTGGCCCTACCGACTATGCCACATTTACTAATGCTGCATCTTTATATGGCTTTGTCATTGTTGATGATTATTCTTGTTATACATGGGTGCATATCATCACTTACAAAACTAAAGTGCAGGAAGTCTTCAAACGTTTTTTCTCGAGGGCTTCAACCAACTTTGGTGTGAAGATCAAGCACATTACAAGTGACAATGGAACTAAGTTCAAGAACACCGGTCTCGATGACTATCTTGATGAACTTGGTATTACTCATGAGTTATCTGCTCCCTATACTCCTCAGCAGAATGGCATCGTGGAGCGAAAGAACAAGACTCTTGTTGAGATGCCTCGCACTATGCTTGATGAGTACAAGACGCCTCCTCGCTTCTGGCCTGAGGCAATTGATACTGCGTGCCACATCATCAACATGGTATATCTTCACAAATTCTTCAAGAAGACTGCATATGAACTCCTCATTGACAAGAAACCCAATGTGAGTTATTTAAAAGTCTTCGGTGCTAAATGCTGGATTAGAGATCCTCATCACAATTCTAAATTTGCACCGAAAGCACATGAAGGTTTTATGCTAGGTTATGTAAGGACTCGCACACCTACAGAGTCTTCAACACCTATCATCACAAGGTTGTTGAAACTGTAGATGAGTGGTTCGATTAGACTAATGGCTCGCAAAGAGAGCACCTACCTCCTGTGACAGATGAAATACCTCCCGAGGAATCTATTAAGTTCAAGGCTACTGAGTATGTCATTCGTACCAAAGAATCTGCTGAAGAAGTCATTCCAGAACATGAAGAACATCATGTTGGTGCACCTGAATAAAATGGCTCTGAAGAAAATGCTGAGCAGATTCCTCACCGTCAACCAGATCATCCTCGCATTGCTAATGAAGTGCAGATTGAGAAAATCATCAGCGATATCAACGCACCAGGTCCTCTCACACGCTCAAAAGCTTCACATTTATCTAACTTTTGTGGACACTTTTCTTTCATCTCCATCACATAGCCCACTAAGGTAGATGAAGCATTTCTGGAGCCCGAGTGGATTCAAGCTATGCAAGAGGAATTACATCAGTTCGAGCTCAACAACGTCTGGGAACTTGTCAAGTGACCAGACCCTCGCAAGCACAATATCATCGGCACAAAATGGATCTACCGTAACAAGCAAGATGAAAATGGCCTTGTGGTGAGGAATAAGGCACAACTTGTAGCTCAAGGCTACATACAGGTTTTGAAGATCCAAAGCATCCTGACAAAGTCTTCAGACTCAATAAGGCCCTCTATGGTCTCAAGCAAGCCCCTCGGACGTGGTATGATACTTTGAAGGAATTCCTCATGACGAAAGGCTTCAAACCCAGTTCACTTGATCCAACTCTTTTCACCAAAGCTTATGATGATGAATTATTCGTATGCCAAATATATGTTGGTGATATCATCTTTGGCTGTACTGACCAACGTTATAGTGATGAATTTGCCTACATGATGAGTGAAGAATATCAAATGTCTATGATGGGAGAATTGAAATTCTTCTTAGGTATTTAGATTTGTCAACAATGCAACGGCATATTCATATCTCAGGAGAAATACCTCAAGGATGTATTGAGGAAATTCGGCATGCAAGATTGCAAAGGCGTCAAAGTCCCTATCCCCACAAATGGTCATCTATGCACCAATGAAAACGGTATTGACTTCGATCAAAAGGTATTACCGCTCCATGATTGGTTCTTTATTGTATTTATGTGCATCTAGGCCAGATATTATGCTTAGTGTTTGCATGTGTGCCCGTTTTCAAGCTACACCGAAGGAATCACACCATAAGGCTGTGAAGCATATTCTTCGATATCTAGCTCACACTCCAACACTTGGATTATGGTATCCCAAGGGCTTGGCTTTTGATATCATTGGATATTCAGACTCTGACTATGCTGGTGATCGTGTGGACCGCAAGTCAACATCAGGCACATGCCATTTCCTCGGACGATCCTTGGTCTCCTGGTCTTCGAAGAAACAAAACTGTGTATCACTCTCTACTGCTGAAGCTGAGTACATTGCTGCTGGATCGTGTTGTGCTCAATTGCTATGGATGAAGCAAACTCTCAAGGACTAGGACATCAATGTGAAGAATGTGCCACTCTATTGTGACAATGGAGTGCCATCAAGATTGCTCATAACCCAGTTCAGCACTCGAAGATAAAGCACATTCAGATTCATCATCATTTTCTTTGTGATCATGTGTTGAAGGGCGACATCTCCATCGAGCACGTGAAGACTGAAGAACAGCTAGCCGATATCTTCACAAAGCCCTTGGATGAGAAGAGATTTAGCAAGTTGCGGTGTGAGCTAAATATCTTAGAATCCTCGAATGTCCTTTGACAAGGACACACATCCTAACACTTATGCAAAATTTATGATTTAGATGTGCAACACACAAAGTAACATTTTTCTTCAATCAATGAAGACTAACCCTCTAAGTGTGAAGAAATTAACGAAGAATTTGATTCTCAGAGCCCTACGACAATTGTACGCGACGTCTGAAATCATCATTCTTATATGGTGGGTCACGCCACCAACAAAAGTTGAAAATCTTCTATTTGAGTTTTTCTTCATTTTTGAAATTCCCCAGTTGTTCAAATTCTTCAACTTTGCAAGTCTTCACTGTGTCCGTCGTTTTTCTTCATTGGCTATATAAATATATGAGTTTATGTCCTCTACAACATTCACTTATTGCTATTTCTTCAAGTTGCTATTTCTGCTAAGTGAATGTGATTGGACCCTTCCCCCTCTATGCTAAACTCAACCCAGTCTGTTCACAAATTCTTCATGTGCGTTCTATTTGAAACCCATTCAAAATCTTCACTGTGCCCTTGTTAGCTGAAGAATTTATGAACAAAACATTAAAATTTTCATATCTGAATTTTCGGATTTTGCCGCTCAAACCGTTACATATTCCACGATAATACTTATCTATTCACCCACAATCTCACACGATCTCCACCTCACAGTACGTGGGTGACACATGTCGCATAGATGAGAAAGGTCAGGGGCACATTCGTCGATTTTCCTCGAACGAGCAGTTTTTCACCGTGGCTATAAATACCCCTTCCCTTCCTCAGTCTGTTTTTACTCCGCTCGACCTCACTCCCTCGCTCGAGCTCTCAAAACCTAGCGCCGCCACTACTTCCATCATCGTCGGTGAGGAAGAGCTTCGCTGCATCGACCTTGTCGCCGTCGTACTCACGCCGGCCGCGGATTTCTTCACTCCGCCGCCGCCGTAGCCGTCTTCCTCTGCCAAGTTAGGGCATGGAAGATCTACACTGACGAACTTCCAATCTACATTCCCAGTTCGTCGTGTTCTTCATTAAGGGTAATTAAAAGTTACTTTTACTGCCCTTACAGATTCCAGTGATTTCGTCAAAATCTTCAAAAGGTGTTTATTCTTCAATCTTCACACTCTAAACACCTAACACAAACATCTGTTCTTGATCTGGTTCCTAAGCCATGTTTTTCTTCAAGATTCCTCAATTGTGTGGATTTTCAATCTACACAACTCTGGAACCTAAGTCGAAGAACACTTAGTGAAATTCCTCAAGACACATTTGGTCGAATTCCTCAAACTTGTTCTTTTTGCAAAACTTCTGAGAACGCATATGACCTCTCCAAATTCTTCGCACCTATACTCTGTACACAGGTGCACATGTCTGCTGCTGAATCACTAGGTTCTCATCAACTTAACTCATTTGCAGCGTTCCTTGAAGAAAAACTGCATACCTCTTCAGAGAATTCAACTGTTCAAAATTCTCAATTGAAGAAAATGGCTGATGGAAAGAAACCTTAGAAGGGAGGAAATAAGCTCGAAGTGAACACAACTTTTGAGATCCCTGATAACATTTACAAGGATTATTGCACTCCTGATGAGGCCACACATGGAAAGGGGGACAAAAATCAGCGCAAGGTGCGCATACAAAGGATAGAGAGGAGATGGGCACGGGAATGGAGGGAGTACAGGTATGTAACTCCAAAGTATATATCTCGCCTCGGTCGATGTGTGGAGTAATAGTAGTAGATGCAGAATCGTTTTGGTTTACTTGTCGCGGACGTGATGCCTATATACATGATCATGCTTAGATATTCTCATAACTATGCGCTTTTCTATCAATTGCTCGACAATAATTTGTTCACCCACCGTAAAATTTGCTATCTTGAGAGAAGCCACTAGTGAAACCTATGGCCCCCGAGTCTATCTTCCATCATATTATTTTCCTATCAACTTGCTATTTCTATTTTGCAATCTTTATTTTCCAATCTATACAACAAAAATACCAAAAATATTTATCTTATTATTTTTATCAGATCTCACTTTTGTAAGTGACTGTGAAGGATTGACAACCCCTTTATCACGTTGGTTGCGAGGTTCTTGTTTGTTTGTGCAGGTACGAGGGACTTGCGTGTAGTCTCCTACTGGATTGATACCTTGGTTCTCAAAAACTGAGGGAAATACTTACGCTACCGTGCTGCATCACCCTTTCCTCTTCAAGGGAAAACCAACGCAAGCTTAAGAGGTAGCAAGAAGGATTTCTGGCGCCATTGTCGGGGAGGTTTACACCAAGTCAAGTCAAGATTTGATCTCCCACCAATGTGCAGATTTCTGGCACCGTTGCTGGGGAGATCTACGCACAAGTCAAGACATACCAAGTACCTATCACAAACTCTTATCCCTCGCATTACATTATTTGGTCATTTGCCTCTCGTTTTCCTCTCTCCCATTTCACCCTTGCCATTTTATTCGGCTTCTTTTCAGTCCGCCTCTTTTTCGTTCGCTCTTCTTCTTGCTTTTTGCCTGTTCTTTGTGCAATTTGCTGCCATCATGTCTGAAATTGGGGAGGTTATCGTTGATAAGGATAGTGGTAATAACATGGAAAACATCGATTCTTTTGATTATCCTCATGAATAACAAACTATTTTGCACACTAAAAAGTTTCGGATCGGTAGTGGAAATATTATTAGAAAAGGAGTTATTCAAGATTTCTTTACTTGTGCCGGTGCAGTACCCACTATGGGAGGGTCTATTCTTCATAGAAGTAGTAGTTTTGCGGATGCTATATCTTTGCTCATAGTTGAACTTGAAAGACAATTTATTCATATGCACCCTTGCATCCAAAGGATTTTTCTAGAATTTTCCAATATTGAGCATTCTTCTGTTAAGCGAGCAGCTACCATCTTTTTAGCTCGTGAGTTCAGATCTATAATAAGAGAAGCCAATGAAATTTTTGCGCATTATAGGGTGGATGCCGGCCATCCCCCCATAGAAGCAATCCTTTTTTTTATCAAGAACACATAATGCGCTTATGATCTCTAGATCATGTTGCTTTTAATGAAAACCTTAGAAAAAGGTCCCTACCGATGTTCTAGTTGATAGGATTTCTGAACTTAACAGTAATTTTGCTATCCAGAACAATGGATTAGGTTTTTCTCTTGAACAAAAGCTCATGACTTTTTGCCAAAAGAATGCTTATAATGATGAATTGGTTGTGCAATATGAGGGGCCAAAGGAGGAATCAATACCTCCCGAGCTTGATCTTGGGGACTTTTGTCCCATTAAATTTAGCCCTTTTGATTACTTTTGCTTGCCACAAAGAAAACTTGCCACTAAACGCAGGGAGTATGAGATGAGTTTTCGCGATTTGCCTTATCATTATCATGACAATACCTAGATCTATTCTTATTTTTATGCCTAGCTAGGGGCGTTAAACGATAGCGCTTGTTGGGAGGCAACCCAATTTTATTTTTGTTTCTTGCTTTTTGGTTCTGTTTAGTAATAAATAATTCATCTAGCTTCTGTTTAGATGTGGTTTTATGCTTTTAATTAGTGTTTGTGCCAAGTAGAACCTTTCGGAAGACTTGGGGGAAGTCTTTGCTATCTTGCTGTAAAAAGCAGAAACTTTAGCGCTCATGAGATTTGCTGCCATCTTTTACTGGAAAGCGCGATTAGGTTGATTCTATTTGCAGATGATTAATAGACAAATTCCTATGTCCACCAATTTATTTCAGAATTTTTTGGGGTTACAGAAGTATTCGAAACCTACAGATTACTACAGACTGTTCTTTTTTTGACAGATTCTGTTTTTCGTGTGTTGTTTGCTTATTTTGGTGAATCTATGGCTAGTATCGGGGGGTATGAACCATAGAGAAGTTGGAATATAGTAGGTTTAACACCAATATAAATAAATAATGAGTTCATTACAATACCTTGAAGTGGCGGTTTGTTTTCTTATACTAACGGAGCTCATGAGATTTTCTGTTGAGTTTTGTGCTGTGAAGTTTTCAAGTTTTGGGTAAAGATTTGATGGATTTTGGAATAAGGAGTGGAAAGAGCCTAAGATTGGGGATGCCCAAGGCACCCCAAGTTAAAATTCAAGGACAACCAAAAGCCAATGCTTGGGGATGCCCTGGAAGGCATCCCCTCTTTCGTCTTTGTCTATCGGTTACTTTACTTGAGACTATATTTTTATTCACCACGTGATATGTGTTTTGCTTGGAGCGTCTTGTATGATTTGAGTCTTTGCTTTTTAGTTTACCACAATCATCCTTGCTGTACACACCTGTAGCGACCAGACCTCAAACAGTCTGATCTCTGTGCTCCGGTGTCATCCCTGGATCAGTAATGCTGACATCACACAGTACTCGGAGGATTTATAGCAGAGTAGCAATCACACACTTATTACATCGAGTGTCTCAAAAGAGAACTTATTACAATAAATATGGCTTAAGGCCATCTAATATCGATAACATCGGAAGGCTTGGAAGATAAGTGAGTCCATCAACTCCAACGGCATCACTGAGTATAGAACCACGACCTAAAAACTCCTTAATCATCGTCTGAAAAGTCTGCAACATTTACGTTGCAGCCCGAAACGGGTCAGCAGATGGAATATGCTGGCAAGGTAACACATAGAGAGTAATGGAATGAAACAGCTATACTATATGCATATTTGGCTGGTGGAAAGCTCTATGGTTACATTTTTTGCGTAAAGCCAATTTTTCCCTACTTCAAAGGAATAAATTTATTTAACTATCATGGTAGTTGTTAAACATTGAGAATGGTTGACAGCATTCTCAATCCCAATTAAGCATCGTCATTAAACATAACCCAACAAAATTAATTTAGAGTAACATGTTGAGATTCACATGAAAATCCAGGTACTAGATACTCAAGATGTCCATAACCGGGGACACGGCTAACCATGATTAGTTTATTACACTCTGCAGAGGTTTGCGCACTTTTCCCCACAAGACTCGGTCGCCTCCGTTTGGTTTCTCGCACTACATGGTGTTTGAGAAGACGGATGACCGAGACATAGTCTTTCAGAAGCGCTAGCACCTTACGATCGGGTAGACCATACCACCTACATCCCCTACATCTGCTAGTCTACCACTGTAAGAGTTCGCACGACTTACTCAACTATGCTAGAGCCCATAATAGCTTGTGGCTGCACACGGAAGTTTCTACTATGAATAGTCTCATGATCCCTTTGAGCCTGGGTGGCGGTCCAAAAGAAAACAGGCAAGTCCTGGAATACCCAGGTGCCTCAATCCACCCAGATGTGTGTTTAAGTTGCCACCTTAGATAAACCATTAATAAACAATCTCACATCTGTCATGGATTTCACTCACCCAATCCACGTCTACTAGCATAGCATGGCATGATAAGCAAACGTAGAAGTAACTCCCAAAGGTTTGAAAAATAAACTGGTAATAGGTACTACCTCATCTACTTCCCATCCCACAATTTAATTAGATCCTAATCATGCAATGTGTGAGGTTTGATCTAATGCAATAAAACTGGGTAGTAGAAAAGGTATGATCAAAGTGTTACTTGCCTTGCTGATGATCCGGGAAATCTAGCGATTCGAAGTAACAGGCGGCGCACTCCGGATACTCTATCGCAAACAAACAAGCAAGCATACAATAAGTACTCATCTAATGCACAGGTAAAACTCAAATAAGAGATCTAACCAGAAGGTTCAACTTAAGAACTCCGGTTGGCAAAAGAATCAAATCGAACGAAGCAACGGAAGGCAAACGGCGAAAGAAAACAACTTCGTTCTAGTAATCTGGATCTAGGGCAAATTTTAAAGTAGCAAAATCTTGTTTAAGTTGGTCAAACGGATAGAGGGTTTCGAGACGAAACTCTAGGCGCTTGAATCGCCTGATTCCAATAAATGAGCGAAAAATTATACTAAAATGAAAATCGGATCAGGAACCGCAATCAGAAAAATCGCGGATTTAATCCGAGAAAATGGAAAACTACAAACGCTCGCTAAAAAATAAACTGGAAAACTGATCTACATAAAAAAAACCGAATCTAATAAACTAGCGAAAACCGACGAAAACCGATTGGTTTTTTTAGAAGAAAAAATGGCACGGGAAACAAGGCGGCGGCGAGCCTCGGCGGCGGCGACGGCGTCGGCGGGGCGGCGGGCGGCGGCGGCGGCTGCGGCGGGCGGCGGCGGCGCGGGTGGTGGCGGGGCGGGCGTCTGGGGCTAGGTTTCCCGGGTGGGCCGGCTTATAAAGCCACTTCGGGCCGGAGTCCTATCCGGACACGGCCCGTAGGTCGGTTCGTTTTTTTGTTATTATTCCGCTCGGAAGAAAAATAAAAATAAATACTAAACGGACTCCAAAAATTCCGAAATAAATTTTCACGGGCTTCTAAAATCAAGCCTCACAAGGTGAACATTTATTTGGGACCTAAATGCAATTTTGAAAAACACATTTTTTTTCCCTAAATTCAAATAAAACACCGAAAAACTCCGGAATAAAATCCTATTTGATTTTATTATTAAATCCTCAATATTTCTTTATTTTGGGAAAGTCATTTTATTCCCTCTCTCATATTTTTGTAATAGAAATAATTGATGTTAAAATAAATAAAATCAAATGATCCTATTCTCAAAATTTGAGAAAACTCAAATATGAAAATAACGAAATCCCCAACTCTCTTTGTGGGTCATTGAGTTGCGTAGAATTTCTAGGATCAACCAAAATGCGAATAAAATATGATATGCATTGATGATCTAATGTATAACATTCCAAATTGAAAATTTGGGATGTTACAACACCTTTTGGAGAGATACACATGAATCGGAATTTATTAAAATACTCTATGTGCTTCACTTATATCTTTTGAGCTAGAAAATTTTGCTCTAATGCTTCACTTATATCTTTAAGAGCACGGTGGTGGTTTTTTTTATAGAAATTATTGATATCTCATGCTTCACTTCTATCATTTTGAGAGTCCTTTAGAACAGCATGGTAATTTTCTTTGGCTATAAAATTAGTCCTAATATGATAGGCATCCAAGATGGGTATAATAAAAACTATCATAAAATGCTGACAAAAAGAAAGAAATGGCCCCTCCCACCCCTCCTCCCACCTACGTCCTAGGTTCTCCGGCGATCTCCCTCTCCAACCAGTAAATCTTGGTCCTTCTCCACGCATCATCTCCGGCGTCCTCTGATCTCTCTCCCTATACCCATCTCCCATGGGTCATCATGGAGGATCAACTTTGGATCTAGATTTTTCTAAAGGAATGGCTTTTGCGGAGGACGTTTTCAGATCTTGTGGGAAATGCATTCATTCCGTGGATGACACGGGCCATTTTATTATGGTCATGTCTTTTAGAAGGCACACTTTTCGTCTTGATGAGGATTCAGTGGCGGCGGCTTTGGAATCTGCAATTGGAGGATCTGCAATTGATTTGTCTGTTCAGCTCATTAAAGACAAGGTATTCTCATTTATTGTCTCATGCAAACGTGTTGGCCTTCTTGTTCTTCATTTGAGATCTTTTGCATGCCCGCAATTCAAATGTTTCTTCCATCTTTGGGGCAATGGTGGCCCTAATTGGAAACGTGAGTTTATCATTTGGAAGAAGGAATGTGATGCGGAGTGGATCTTAATCAGTCCCTCTAAGAGGCATGCTTCTCTCGGTTTGATGCAATGCACAAACCACCATCTAAGTCCGCTTTGCGTTCGGGTTCTGGATCTAAAAAAAATTTCGTTTGCAACATTTCAACAATACAATGTTTGCAAGGGGTATAGTTACCCTGCCTCGCCTGGTATGGTTGATGATGTTATTCATGCTGGGTATACTGTACTTCCTCGTGAAAGAGTAATTTTGCCTCCGCCGCCGGTGACTAACCTCCGATGGATGGTGGCCGAGCCACCCATCACTTTCAGAACAGTTAACGTTCCAGAGATTTCTTCGGTAGGGTTTTCTATGGCAGCGCAAAACACTCTCGATGTCAATCTGCATGTGCATGGGGATGAGCTGGTTGAGCCACCTCCGATTCTGGCCCAAGATGCTTCCCCGGCCCAATCAACAGACCCGGTGATTCCCATGGCCCAGGTTGTTTCCCAGGCCCTATCAAACATGGATTTATCTGATATATCTCCATCTGGTTTTGGCAACGCGGCGAATATTGATTTCCAACCAACAGATTTATCTAGAGACTCTGCTGATTTAAATGAGTTTATTGATGACATGGTTTTTAATGTGTGGAAATGTCAGAATTGCTTATCCATGGATCATTTAACCAGAGCGTGCACTAGCAGGGTCCGTTGCCGTAGATGCTTTCGGTTGGGGCACATGGCAAAGGGCTGTTCGAATTCTACTCCTTCACCAACTTACAAGTGGGTCCCACGGATCAAATTGGGCGATTCCAGCCGGTCAGCAGGTTTTTCTATGCTGAACGCCTCGATTCCCTCCATAGCTAGTCCCGCTAGGTCTCTGCCCAGTCCCGTCGAGCCTGCCACCCCATCTATTCCACCTCTACCTGCAAAGCCACCGCCCATAACGCCTCAACCTCCCTCCTCGCCGTCTGCATTGCCTCCTCCGCCTCATCCATCGCAAACTTCATCGCCTCCATACTGCGCCACTGATCGGCGCTTCTCCTCTTCGCCACCAGCAATGGCGACCTTTGCGTTGGACCCCATGGAGTTTGTCCCGCAAGGCTTCGACATCATCGACGGTGGTGAGCTGCGCCTTCCCCGTACCTTCTTCGCGCCTGCGGTGGCTCCAGATCGGCAGCATGAGGACTATGCCATCGCCATCGTCGAGCCAGCTCCTCTACCCGAAGAAATCGCCATCTTTCGTAACATGGTCAGTAATTTTGTTGTCAATGATCTGGGAAGAGTGGTTTTGGAGGCCCAACCTTGGATACAAGGAGTTGGACTTTTTCGTTTCCGTAGTGTCTTGGCTCGTCAAGCTCTTGTGGATCATCCAGCTTTCAATCTGGGCAATGATAGATTTGTTAGGTTCATCCCGCATGATGAGGGAGTAAATTACAGAGCAACACAGGGTTTTCGCCGTGGATGGGTCATGTTGCTCGGAGTTCCACTGGATTATAGGCGCACACAGCACCTTGCGGATGTAATTAGCACCTTTGGTAGATTTCATCATTGGCATCAAGATGATCCCATGCTTGTCCGCTCGCTCGCTTATGTGTCTTTCCCTACGCCGACTCTGGTTCCTCGCTCGATGACTTACAGAGAATATGCAGACTTTGGCGGTGCTAGGATCTCTTGGTCTGCACCTGTGTACATCTTGTCAGCGGATTTTGCAGACGTTCTACCAGCAGATGAATACCCCATGCCCTTCAATGGCAATCCACACCCCCTGCCTGGCAATTTACACTTTGAGAACCACAATTGGGTTATGCCAGAATTCCCTGAGCTGGGTTGGAATGATGTGCCACAGCCAGTCAATGAGCATCAAAACAATGATGTGGTTCATGAAGATGTGCAACATCAGGAAGTTTAGGAAATCCAGTCACAAGAGTCCATTGTTCTGCAACCGTCAGATGATTCAGTTAACAATGTTGACAATGCTGCTGAGGTGGCTCTCTTCCAGCCCCCAATGGGACCACAGCAACCTCCTCTTATGATTGGGCAAGTTCTCACCATCTATGGACCAGTTCTCCCACCAGTGATGCAGTGGCAACGTTCTTTTGAGAAGATGTTGCCGTTTATATGGTCTTCAAACATTCCCTAGTTTGTTTTCAAGTCTGACATAGGTGCTATGCTCAACAAGCAATCTTGTGAAGCTCTCTACAGTGGCCCTGTTTCCACTCTTAAGCTCCTGCCTGCACCTGACTCCTCGATCAACTTTGCTCCGGATGTGCCAAATGCTACTGTTAAAAGGCCAGTTGCTCGAGCTCTCTGCTTTGATGATCTGGATGACCCAGTTTCTGAAACCTTTGAATTTTCTGCTATGCCTGAGGTGACTCTGAAGCGAGCAAGGCAGTCTCAAGCCTCAAGAATTATTGTTGATACTGAGGTTCGGCGCAGTGCACGTCTGAGTGCCCTCCGTGATGGCTACCGCAAAGTTTCTCCCAAGAAGTCTCACACTTTGAAGAAGCGCAAGGCCAGCAACTCCCAGTCTGAAAACAGTTCTCCTCTGCCACCACCAACTGCTATTGCAGATCTCCAACGCATTGGTGCCCGTCTCCGCATTGCACCTGAGAAGATCTCTACGGATAAGCTTGTTGCTGATCCGGCCAAGTCCAGCAGCAGCCGGGGTTCTGATGATTAGTTACTTCATGCAGGGTTCTGGTCTATGGCAAACCGTAATCGCCATTTATCTTTCTTTTCTTGTTAAGAACTATGTTATGCTTGTCTGCTGTGTGGGTCGGTATAGGTCATTGCGTGGCCTATTTACTATGCTTTTACTTTTGGTTTGTAATGAATCAGACAAGATTTAAGGAGTGGAAGGTGCTATGTTGGAATGTTCGTGGCCTCAATGCTGAAGCACGTCAGCTTGCAGTTAGGCAGAAGATCGATGAAAGTGGTTGCTCTGTTGTCTGTCTTCTGGAAACTAAATGCATGCAAATGGATCAGCGATTCATTAGGAAGTTTTGCCCGAGGCGTTTTGATAATTTTGTTTACGTACCTTTGGCTGGTGCGTCGGCTGGGATGGTGGTCGTTTGGAATTCATCCTTTTTCATAGGCACTTTAATCGAGTCCAAATCCTATGGGATAATTGTGGAGTTTAAATCCAAACACACCTCAGAAACATGGTCTCTAGTCTCTGTTTATGGCCCGTATCAAGGCCCTGCCCGTGATGAATTTGTTCAATGGTTATATAATCTTGATATTCGGTTTGGTCAGAACTGGCTGCTTTTGGGTGATTTCAACTTCATGAGATCGTTGGAGAACCGCAATCTTCCGGGAGGTGATGTTAACGATATCTTTTTGTTTAATGAGATAATTGGTCATTTGGGACTTGTTGAATTGCCAATCAAGGGGCGTCAATATACATGGTCGAATATGCAAACCTCACCTCTTCTTGAACAGATAGATTGGTTTTTCACTTTGGTTACTTGGACATCAGACCACCCCAACACAATGGTATTTCCACTAGCACGCACTGCCTCTGACCATGTGCCGTGCGTGGTCTCGATTGCTACTTGTATCCCCAAGGCAAAGGTTTTCCGCTTTGAGAATTATTGGGTGGATTTGCCCGGGTTTGCTGACTGTGTTGCTGAAGTTTGGAATAGGCTAGTGGTAAAATCATCGATTGCATTAACAATTTCAGCTAAGTTTAAGTCCCTACGATATGCTCTAAAGAAGTGGCATTTAAACCTGTCCATAGTCAAAGCTTTAATTGCTGATTGTAATGAAGTGATTATTTTCCTGGATAATCTAGAGGAAATTAGGCCTTTGAGTTGGCCGAAGTTCAATTTTCATAGAATTGTTAAATTGCATCTTGAGGATATCTTACATTGGCAATTCATATATTGGAAGCAGCGTTGCACGATCAGAAACATAAAAGTTGGAGAGGAGAATTCAAAAAAAATTCATGCAATGGCTACGGAAAGATTCTGTAGGAACACTATCTCCTCGATCAAGTCTGTGGAGGGGGATGTGGTCACGGACCATCAACAGTTGGCGGGAATGTTCTGGGCTGACTTTAATCAGCGAATGGGCCAATCAAAAGGCATTCAGATGGGTTTTGATCTAGACACATTAATTACCCAAATTGATGGGCTAGAGGAGTTGTCTTTACCATTCACTAATTCTAAGGTGGATACGGTAATTAAGAATATGCCTACTGATCGTGCTCCCGGACCAGACGGCTTTATTAGCCTTTTCTTAAAGAAATGCTGGCCTATTTTGAAGGAGGACTTTATGAAACTTGTGCAAGAATTCTATGAGGGAAAATGTAATTTGGAGTGTCTCAATACATCTCTTATCACCCTCATTCCGAAGAAGCTAAGCCCTGAATATGTTGGCGATTTTAGGCCCATATCTTTGACTAATACTTGTTTAAAGTTCTTAACCAAGCTTTTGGCAAATCGTCTCCAGGGTGTGATTCTGAAATGTATCCACCGCAACCAATATGGGTTTTTACGGTGTCGATCCATACAGGACTGTCTAGCGTGGTGTTTTGAATACATTCACCAATGCAAAGCTTCCAAGAGGATTATCATTCTTCTTAAACTTGACTTCACAAAGGCGTTTGACACCATTGAGCATGAGTTGATTCTTAGGATTTTGAAATGTAAGGGATTTGACGATCGTTGGACAAGTTGGATTGACAGCATTCTGTCCACAGGCTCCTCTTTGGTTCTTTTGAATGGAGTGCCTGGTAATCACTTTGTTTGTCGATTAGGTGTTCGCCAAGGTGATCCGCTATCTCCCTTACTCTTTGTGATCGCGGTGGACTTACTTCAATCGGTCATAAATGAGATGTGCTCCAGGAATATTCTCACCTTGCCAATCCCAACTACATCGATGGACTATCCGATCGTACAGTATGCTGACGATACACTCATCGTTCTTCCTGCTATTGATAGCCAGCTTATTGCATTCAAAGAAATGCTTGAAGTCTTTGCCAAATCAACCGGACTAAAGGTGAATTTCAGTAAGTCCCCTTTGATACCAATCAATATGACTGATGACGAGGGCACGCGTGTTGCTGCCTTGCTTGGATGTGATGTTGGTTCCATGCCATTCACTTACCTGGGCCTACCAATGGGTACTTCTTGGCCAGCAATTTATGATCTGTTGCCTTTGGTGGATCATATTGAGAGACGATTATCTGCATCCTCTTGTCTCTTGAATCAAGGAAACCGTCTCCAACTATTACAGTCTGTCCTTAGTTCCATGCCGATATATTTCTTGTGCACCCTTTCGCTACCGCAGGGTATCTTGAAGTAGATTGAGCGGATAATGCGGCAATGCTTGTGGAGAGGTAACACGGATACGCCCCGACAATCTTTGGCGGCTTGGGACTTGGTATGTCGTCCAAAATCTTTTGGTGGTTTGGGAGTTATGGACTTGAGCGTTCAAAACGATGCATTGCTCATCAAACATCTTTTTAAGTTCTTCAATAAGATGGACGTACCATGGGTATCTCTTATTTGGGACACTTATTATGCCTCTGCGCCCCCCAAGTCATGCAAAGCTGCGGTTCTTTCTGGTGGAGAGATGTTTTCAAGCTGTATGATAAGTATTGCAAGTTGGCAGTTCCACTAGTTCGATCGGGGGATACGGTGATCTTCTGGCTTGACCGTTGGCAACTTGGCAACAATACGGTTGTAACATCCCAAATTTTCAATTTGGAATGTTATACATTAGATCATCATTACATACCATATTTTATTTTGCATTTTGGTTGATCCTAGAAATTCTACGCAACTCAATGACCCACGAAGAGAGTTGGGGATTTTGTTATTTTCATATTTGAGTTTTCTCAAATTTTGAGAATAGGATCATTTGATTTTATTTATTTTATCATCAATTATTTCTATTACAAAAATAAGAGAGAGGGAATAAAATGACTTTCCCAAAATTAAGAAATATTGAGGATTTCATAGTAAAATCAAATAAGATTTTATTTCGGAGTTTTTCAGTGTTTTATTTGAATTTAGGAAAAATGTGCGTTTTTCAAAATTGCATTTAGGTCCCAAATAAATGTTCACCTTGTGCGGCTTGATTTTAGAAGCCCGTGAAAATTTATTTCGGAATTTTGGAGTCCGTTTAGTATTTCTTTTTATTTTTCTTCCGAGCGGAATAATTAAAAAAAATGAACCGACCTAGGGGCCGTGTCCGACTAGGACTCTGGCCCGAGGGGGGCCTTTATAAGCCGGGGCAGCCCACCCCGGGGGAAACCCTAGCTAGCCCCAACCCAGCCGCCGCCCCGCCCTAGCCGCTGCCGCCGCCGAGGTTCGTCGCGCCTCGTTTTCCGTGCCGTTGTAAAAAAAGAGAGAGAAAAAAAAATCGGCGTTCATCGTTTTTCTTTTTCTCGGATTAAATCCGCGATTTTTCTGATCGCGGTTCCTGATCCAATTTTCGTTTTAGTATAACTTTTCGCTCGTTTATCGGAATCAGGCGATTCAAGCGCCTAGAGATTTGTCTCGAAACCCTCTATCTGTTTAACCAAATTACACCAGTTTTTGCCACTGTAAAATTTGCCCTAGATCTAGATTACTAGAACGAAGTTGTTTTCTTTCGCCGTTTGCCTTTCGTTGCTTCGTTCGATTTGATTCTTTTTGCCAACCGGAGTTCTTAAGTTGAACCTTCTGGTTAGATCTCTTATTTGAGTTTTACCTGTGCATTAGATGAGTACTTATTGTATGCTTGTTTGTTTGTTTGCGATAGAGTACCCGGAGTGCGCCGCCTGTTACTTCGAATCGTTAGGTTTCGCGGATCATCAACAAGGCAAGTAACACTTTGATCATACCTTTTCTACTACCCAGTTTCATTGCATTAGATGAATCCTCTCACATTGCATGATTAGGATCTAATTAAATTGTGCGATGGGAAGTAGTTGAGGTAGTACCTATTACCTGTTTATTATCAAAACCCTTGGGAGTTACTATTATGTTATGCTTACATTGCCATGCTATGCTCGTAGACGTGGATTGGGTTTTTGAGAGTATTCATGACAGATGTGAGATTGTTAATTAATGGTTTACGTAAGGTGGCAACTTAAACACACATCTGGGTGGATTGAGGCACCGGGTTATTCCAGGATTGCCTGTCTAGGCACCTGGGTAGACCAGGATTGCCTGTTTTCTTTTATGGACCGCCACCCAGGCTCAAAGGGATCATGAGACTATTCATACTAGAAACTTCCATGTGCAGCCACAAGCTATTATGGGCTCTAGCATAGTTGACTAAGTTGTGCGAACTCTTACAGTGGTAGACTAGCAGATGTAGGGGATGTAGGTGGTACGGTCTACCCGATCGTAAGGTGCTAGCGCTTCTGAAAGACTATGTCTCGGTCATCCGTCTTCTCAAACACCATGTAGTGCGAGAAACCAAACGGAGGTGATCGAGTCTTGTGGGGAAAAGTGCGCAAACCTCTGCAGAGTGTAATAAACTAATCATGATTAGCCGTGTCCCCGGTTATGGACATCTTGAGTATCTAGTACCTGGATTATCATGTGAATCTCAACATGTTACTCTAAATTAATTTTGTTGGGTTATGTTTAATGATGATGCTTAATTGGGATTGAGGATGCTGTCAACCATTCTCAATGTTTAACAACCACCATGATAGTAATTAAATTTTATTCCTTTGAAGTAGGGAAAAATTGGCTTTACGCAAAACTGTAACCATAGAGCTTTCCACCAGCCAAATATGCATATAGTATAGCTATTTCATTCCATTACTCTCTATGTGTTACCTTGCCAGCATATTCCATGTGCTGACCCATTTTCGGGCTGCAACGTTAATGTTGCAGACTTTTCAGACGACGATTAAGGAGTTTTTAGGTCGTGGTTCTATACTCAGTGATGCCGTTGGAGTTGATGGACTCACTTATCTTCCAAGCCTTCCGCTGTTATCGTTATTAGATGGCCTTAAGCCATATTTATTGTAATAAGTTCTCTTTTGAGACACTCGATGTAATAAGTGTGTGATTGCTACTCTGCTATAAATCCTTCGAGTAATGTGTGGTGTCAGCATTACTGATCCAGGGATGACACCAGAGCACAGAGATCAGACTGTTTGAGGTCTGGTCGCTACAACGGTTAGCATGCAACATCAGTTTCTGAGGCTCCACTCCTTCATGATCGACGACACTCTAACAGTCAAGGATATTTTGGAGCTACCGGACCCAACTAACAATCTTCATCTGCCACTATCTGCACAGGCCTTTGAGGAGTTTAATGAACTTCAGGTGCTGCTTACTATGGTTAATCTTCAAGAAGGGCAAAATGATGACTGGAAATGGCCTTCCAAGTCTGGGGACTACCGGTCCAGGATCTATTACTTGTCATGCTTTTCGGACACAGTGGTTGATCCCATATTCAGGTGGATTTGGAAATGTTCTTGCACTCTGAAGTTTAAGGTTTTTGGGTGGCTCCTTTTGATGGATCGCCTAAACACTAGAGACATGATGCAGCGGCGGCATTGGATTATCCAGGATGACACTTGTGTTCTATGCCACTTGGCATCACATGAGGATAGAACCCATCTCTTCTTCGCTTGCAATTTTAGCCAGCGCATCTGTAACTACCTGGGTATTTCATGGAATCCTCAACCAAACCAGACCACTTATGACATGGCTTCTGATGCTAGGAGGGATTTTGGACATCCTTTTTTCTCTGAGATAGTGTTCACTGCCACTTGGAATATTTGGACACAAAGAAATGGGAAGATCTTCAGGAATGAATCACCTTCTTTCAGGGAATGGAGGAGGAATTTTTTACATGACATTTCTCTTTTAGCTCATAGAATCAAATGTAAATATAGGAATAGTCTAATCTCTTGGATAGCTTCCTTACCCTAATCATTTCTTTTGTAAGTATTACTCTCTCCTCCTCTCTCTTAACATTGTAACTTTGTACACTTTGGCTTTCTGGTTTAATAAAAGACTGTGAGGCTGTTGCCTTGCAGTACATAGTCAAAAAAAACTATCATGAAAGTGCATTGAATACTATGAGAAGTTTGATACTTGATGATTGTTTTGAGATATGAAGATGGTGATATTAGAGTCATGCTAGTTGAGTAGTTGTGAATTTGAGAAATACATGTTCTAAAGTTTGTGATTCCCGTAGCATGCACGTATGGTGAACCGTTATGTGAAGAAGTCGGAGCATGATTTATTTATTGATTGTCTTCCTTATGAGTGGCGCTCGGGGATGAGCGATGGTCTTTTCCAACCAATCTATCCCCCTCGGAGCATGCACATAGTACTTTGTTTCGATAACTAATAGATTTTTGCAATAAGTATGTGAGTTCTTTATGACTAATGTTGAGTCCATGGATTATACACACTCTCACCCTTCCATCATTGCTAGCCTCTCTAGTACACGCAACTTTTGCCGGTACCATAAACCCACCATATACCTTCCTCAAAACAGCCACCATACCTACCTATTATGGCATTTCCATAGCCATTCCGAGATATATTGCCATGCAACTTACCACCATTCCGTTTGTTATGACACGCTTCATCATTGTCATATTGCTTTGCATGATCATGTAGTTGACATCGTATTTGTGGCAAAGCCACCTTCATAATTCTTTCATACATGTCACTCATGAGTCATTGCACATCCCGGTACACTGCCGGAGGCATTCATATAGAGTCATATTTTGTTCTTAGTATCGAGTTGTAAGTAAATAAAAGTGTGATGATCATCATTATTAGAGCATTGTCCCAACTGAGGAAAGGATGATGGAGACTATGATTCCCCCACAAGTCGGGATGAGACTCCAGACGAAAAGAGAAAAAAGAAAAAAGGGGGAGAAAAATAAAAAAAAGAAAAAAAGAAAAAAAAAGAGAGAAAAAGAGAGAAGGGACAATGCTACTATCCTTTACCACACTTGTGCTTCAAAGTAGCACCATGATCTTCATGATAGAGAGTCTCCTATGTTGTCACTTTCATATACTAGTGGGAATTTTACATTATAGAACTTGGCTTGTATATTCCAATGATGGCTTCCTCAAAATGCCCTAGGTCTCCGTGAGCAAGCGAGTTGGATGCACACCCACTTAGTTCTTTTGTTGAGCTTTCATACACTTATAGCTCTAGTGCATCCGTTGCATGGCAATCCATACTCGCTCACATTAATATCTATTGATGGGCATCTCCATAGCCCGTAGATATGCCTAGTTGATGTGAGACTATCTTCTCCGCAACCACCATTCTATTCCACCTATAGTGCTATGTCCATGGCTCACGCTCATGTATTGCGTGAAGATTGAAAAAGTTTGAGAACATCAAAAGTATGAAACATTTGCTTGGCTTGTCAACGGGGTTGTGCATGATTTAAATATTTTGTGTGGTGAAGATGGGGCATAGCCAGACTATATGATTTTGTAGGGACAACTTTCTTTGGCCATGTTATTTTGAGAAGACATGATTGCTTTGCTAGTATGCTTGAAGTATTATTATTTTTATATCAATATTAAACTTTTGTCTTGAATCTTTCGGATCTGAAAATTCATGCCACAATAAAGAAAATTACATCGAGAATTATGCTAGGTAGCATTCCACATCAAAAATTCTATTTTTATCATTTACCTACTCGAGGACGAGCAAGAATTAAGCTTGGGGATGCTTGATACATCTCCAACGTATCTATAATTTTTTTATTATTCCATGCTATTATATTATCTGTTTTGGATGTTTAATGGGCTTTAATAAACCTTTTTATATTATTTTTGGGACTAACCTACTAACCAAAGGCCGAGTGCAAATTGCTGTTTTTTTGCCCATTTCAGTGTTCCGCAGAAAAGGAATATCAAACGGAATCCAAACGGAATGAAACCTTCGGGAGAGTTATTTTTGGAACAAACAAGATCGAGGAGACTTGGAGTGGACGTCAAGAAAGAAGCGAGGAGGCCACGAGGCACGAGGGCGCACCCAGGGGGGTAGGCGCGCCCCCAGCCTCGTGGGCCCCTCGCAGCTCCACCGACGTACTTCTTCCTCCTATATATACCCATATACGCCGAAATGACCCAGGAGCACCACGAAACCCTATTTCCACCGCCGCAACCTTCTGTACCCGTGAGATCCCATCTTGGGGCCTTTTCTGGAGCTCCGCCGGAGGGGGAATCGATCACGGAGGGCTTCTACATCAACACCATAGCCTCTCCGATGATGTGTGATTAGTTTACCACAGACCTTCGGGTCCATAATTATTAGCTAGATGGCTTCTTCTCTCTCTTTGGATCTCGATACAAAGTTCTCCTCGATTCTCTTGGAGATCTATTCGATGTAATTCTTTTTGCAGTGTGTTTGTTGAGATCCGATGAATTGTGGGTTTATAATCAAGATTATCTATGAACAATATTTGATTCTTCTCTGAAATCGTTTATGCATGATTTAAATATCTTTGCAAGTCTCTTCAAATTATCAGTTTGGTTTGGCCTACTATATTGGTCTTTCTTGCAATGGGAGAAGTGATTAGCTTTGGGTTCAATCTTGCGGTGTCCTTTCCCAGTGACAGCAGGGGCATCAAGGAACATATTGTATTGTTGCCATCGAGGATAAAAAGATGGGGTTTATATCATATTGCTTGAGTTTATACCTCTACATCATGTCATCTTGCCTAATGTGTTACTCTATTCTTATGAACTTAATACTCTAGAGGCATGTGATACGTCTCCGACGTATCTATAATTTTTGATTGTTCCATGCTATAATATTATCTGTTTTGTATGTTTATGGGCTTTATTATACACTTCTATATTATTTTTGGGACTAACCTACTAACCCAAGGCCCAGTGCAGATTGCTGTTTTTTTGCCTATTTCAGTGTTTCGCAGAAAAGGAATATCAAACGGAATCCAAACGGAATGAAACCTTCGGGAGAGTTATTTTTGGAACAAACGTGATCCAGGGGACTTGGAGTGGACATCAAGAAACAAACAAGGGAGCCACGAGGCAGGGAGGCATGCCTGCCCCCCTAGGCACGCCCCCCACCCTCATGGGCCCCTCGCAGCTCCACCGACCTACTTCTTCCTCCTATATATATCCATATACCCCCAAAACATCCAGGAGCACCACGAAACCCTATTTCCACCGCCGCAACCTTCTGTACCCAAGAGATTCCATCTTGGGGCCTTTTCCGTAGGTCCACCGGAGGGGAAATTGATCACGGAGGGCTTCTACATCAACACCATAGCCTCTCTGATGATGTGTGAGTAGTTTACCACAGACCTTCGGGTCCATAGTCATTAGCTAGATGACTTCTTCTCTCTCTTTGGATCTCAATAAAAAGTTCTCCTCGATCTTCTTGGAGATCTACTCGATGTAACTCTTTTTGTGGTGTGTTTGTCGAGATCTGATGAATTGTGGGTTTATGATCAATTTTATCTATGAATAATATTTGATTCTTCTCTAAAATCTTTTATGTATGATTAGTTATATTTGCAAGTCTCTTCGAATTATCAGTTTGGTTTGGCCTACTAGATTGATCTTTGTTGCAATGGGAGAAGTGCTTAGCTTTGGGTTCAATCTTGCGGTGTCCTTTCCCAGTGATAGCAGGGGCAGCAAGGCACGTATTGTATTTGTAGCGACCCGACCTCAGATGGTCAAGTCTCTGTGCTTCAATGTCATCCCTGGATCGGTAATGCTGACACACACAGTACTCGAAGGATTTATAACAGAGTAGCAATCACACACTTATTACATCGAATGTCTCAAGAGAGAACTTATTACAATAATATGGCTTAAGGCCATCTAATACGATAACAGCGGAAGGCTTGGAAGATAAAGTGAGTCCATCAACACCAACGACATAGCTGAGCTGCACAGCAACGACCTAACGAACCTTACTCCTCGTCTGAAAAGTCTGCAACATAATACGTTGCAGCCTGAAAACAGGTCATCACATGGAATATGCTGGCAATGTAACACAGTAGAGCAAGAACAGAATAATGCTATCACTACATGCATGTATGGCTGGTGGAAAGCTCTGTGGTTACAGTTTTGCGAAAAGCCAATTTTTCCCTACAACAATGGAATAGATTTTATTTTTACTATCATGGTAGTTGAAACATCATTGAGAAGGTTCCTCCAACTCAATCCCAATTGAAGTGATTAACAACCCAACAATATTAATTAAACATGATGAGATACATGTGATAACCCAAGTACTAGATACTCAAGAATTGTCCATAACCGGGAACACGGCTAACCATGATTAGTTTGTACACTCTGTAGAGGTCTGTGCACTTTTCCCCACAAGACTCGATCGCCTCCGTTTCATTTCTCGCACTACATGGTGTTTGAGAAACGGATGACCGAGACACAGTCTTTCAGAAACATTAACTCTCTACTCCGGACAGACCTTACCAAACCTACATCCCACTACCTGCTGATCTGCCTCTTCAAGAGCTTCACGTAACTTACTCAACTATGCTAGAGCCCATAATAGCTTGTGGCTGCACACGGAAGTTTCTAGCATGAATCATCTCAGTTCCCTTTGAGCCTGGGTGGCGGTCCGTACGAAGATCACACGGGTACTCCGGGATTTCCAAAAAAATATAGGCAACACTGGGTACTCCAGGTGCCTCAATCCACCCAGTTGTTTGATTAAGTTGCCACCTTAAGTTCAACCATTAATTTAACAATCTCACATCTGTCATGGATTTCACTCAAACCCAAACCACGTCTACGAGCATAGCATAGCATAGTAATATAAGCAACACGTAGAGTAACTCCCACAGGTTTGAATATAACAGGGCAATAGGTTCTACCTCATCAGCTACTTCCCAACCCACATGTTAATGACATCCTAATCATGCAATGTTTGAGGATTGAGACTAATGCATAAAAACTGGGTGATAAAAGGGATATGATCAAAGTGCTACTTGCCTTGTTGACGATCTGCGAAACCTAGGGACTCGTAGTAGCATGCTTCGCACTCCGGGTGTTCTATCGCAAGCAAACAATAGCATACATAAGTAACAAGCAACGATTCACAAGCAAAACTCAAACAAAAGAGGTTGACCAGAAGTTCAACTTAAGAACTCCGGTTCGCAAAAAGAATCAAATCAAATGGAGCAACGAAACTCAAATGGCGAAAGAAAGAAGCTTCGTTTACTAATCTGAAACTAGGTCAAATTTTACAGTAGAGAAAACTTGTTTGAGTTGGTTAAGAGGAAAGAGGGTTTCGAGACGAAACTCCAGGCGCTTGAATCGCCTTATTCCGACTAACGAGCGAAAAGAAAAAACATAAACTAAGATCGGATCAGAAATCGCGATCAGAGAAAATCGCGGAATAAATCCGATAAAACAAAACTAACGAACAAACTAACGAACGAGCGTTCGTTGGCTGTTTCTAACGGGCGAAGAACCATTCGTTAAAACGATCGTTTGGACAAACGTCCGCCAAATAGAAGAACCGAGAAAAACCGACGAATCCTAAAAAACGGATCTAGGGTTCTAAAAAAACCGGTCGGTCTTTATAAAAAAACCCGGCGGCGGGGCGCGGCGGCTACCTCCGGCGAGAGGTCCAGCGGAGCGGCGGCTTAGGGGGCGGCGGTGCTCGGCGGCGGCGCGGCGGCGGCGGCTTGGCGCCGCACGGGCGGCGGCGGTGTGGTGGGGTGTTGGGGACGGGGGTGGCGGCGTATATAAGGGCGGGGCGGGGTGGCTTGGAGGAGGGGGCAAGACGCGGCGGTGGAGAGGAGTCCGGCTCGGACTCGTAGTCCGAGTCGGCGGCGGCGGCGCTCGCGGGGAAGGCGGCGGCAGCCTGGCGCGGCTGGGCCTTGGGCCCAGTCGGCGAGGGAACCTTTTTTTTTAAATAATTTCGCCGACCGAAATAAATCCTAAAAAATCTAAAAATGCCAAAATAAATTTTCACCGTCTAAATAAAATATTTAGAACGATGAACATTTTCTTGGCCCTAAAATGCAATTTTGGGAAAAGTGCAATTTTTCTAATGCAAACAAAATTGCAATAAAATCCAAATAAAACAATTATTTGGTTTTAATATTTTTCCTCCAATATTTCAATTATCTTGGAGAAGTCATATTATCTCCTCTCATATATTTTAGTGTGAAATATTTTTGGAGAGAAAATAATTGAAACAAAAAAATCCTCGTTTTCAAGATTTGATAGAGATCAAATTTTAAAACCGGGAAATCCCCAACTCTCTTCGAGGGTCCTTGAGTTGCTTAGGATTTCGAGGATCGCGAGACGAAATGCGAATAAAATATCATATGCATGGATGACTATGGATAACATTCCAAATTGAAAATTTGGGATGTTACAAACCTACCCCCCTTAAGATGAATCTCGCCCTCGAGATTCGGGTTGGCTAGAAAATAGGTGTGGGTGGTCTTTGCAAAGATCATCCTCCCGTTCCCAGGTGGCTTCATCCTCGGTATGGTGGCTCCACTGAACTTTACAAAACTTGATAACCTTACTGCGGGTGACTCTGCTGGCAAACTCAAGAATCTTAACTGGTTTCTCCTCATAAGTCAAATCACTGTCGAACTGAATTGCCTCCAGGGGTACTGTATCTCTTAGCGATACATCTGCCATCTCCGCATGACACTTCTTCAGCTGTGAAACGTGAAACACGTCATGAACTCCTGACAATCCCTCGGGTAACTCCAACTTGTAGGAAACCTCTCCCATCCGTTCCAAAATACGATACGGTCCTACAAATCTCGGGGCTAACTTTCCCTTAACTCCAAAACGTTTCACTCCTCGCAAGGGTGATACTCGCAGATATGCTCGATCTCCAATTTCATAGGTTACCTCCTTGCGTTTTGAGTCTGCATAACTCTTCTGCCTGGACTGAGCAATCTTTAGTCTGTCATGAATCAATTTAACCTTCTCCTCAGACTCCTTGATCAAGTCGGGTCCAAACAACTGTCGGTCTCCTACCTTGTCCCACGTCAACGGTGTTCTGCACCTTCGTCCATACAGGGCTTCAAATGGGGCCATCTTGAAACTGGCTTGATAGCTATTGTTGTATGAAAACTCTGCGTATGGCAAATTGTCATCCCAACTAGATCCATAATCTAGCGCACAGGCTCTCAACATGTCCTCCAAAATTTGGTTGACTCTCTCTGTTTGTCCATCCATCTGCGGGTGAAATGCTGTACTAAACTCCAATCTCGCTCCCAAAGTCTGTTGCAACTGGTGCCAAAACTTTGAGGTAAACTGTGTTCCTCGATCTGATACGATGGTCCTCGGAACTCCATGCAGACATACTATCCTGGACATATATATCTTGGCCAACTTTGCACTTGTATAGGTGGTTTTCACTGGGATGAAGTGAGGTACTTTGGTTAAGCGATCAACTACTACCCATATGGAATCATATCCTGCTTTGGTCCTGGGCAATCCGGTGATAATGTCCATGCCCAGTTTATCCCACTTCCATTCGGGTATCGGCATAGGCTGTAATAGTCCTGTTGGCTTCTGATGTTCTGCCTTCACATGCTGACATACATCACATACGGCGACATACTCGGCAATATCCTTCTTCATACCGGTCCACCAGAAACGTTTCTTCAAATCCAGATACATTTTGGTGTTTCCGGGGTGTATAGAGTAGGGTGAGTCATGGGCCTCATGAAGTATTAACTTCCTGATCTCCTGGTTATTGGGCACATAAACTCGGTCCTCAAACCATAGGGTATCGTGCTCATCCTCACGAAAACCTTTGGCCTTTCCTTTGCCCATCTTCTCCTTTATCTCGGCAATCTCTTTGTCGTCCTTCTGAGCTTCCCGAATCTTGTCCAGCAATGTCGACTGGACCTCCATTGTTGTAATAAATCCTCTAGGAACAATCTCCAATCGAAGTTCCATGATATTCTCTGCTAATTCCTTCGGCAGTCCCTTGCTTTCAGGGATATTAGCATAACTCTTCCGGCTCAAAGCGTCTGCTACGACGTTCGCCTTTCCTGGATGATAGTGTAGCTTCATGTCATAATCCTTTATAAGTTCCAACCATCTCCTCTGTCGAAGATTTAGCTCCTTGTGGGTGAAAATGTACTTCAAACTCTTATGGTCCGTGTACACATTACAACGGTTTCCAATAAGGTAATGTCTCCAGGTCTTCAATGCATGTACTACGGCTGCTAGCTCCAAATCATGCGTGTCATAGTTCAACTCATGAGGTTTCAGTTGTCGTGAGGCATACGAAACAACTCTCCCGTCCTGCATAAGCACACATCCAAGTCCTAAGCGTGAGGCATCGCAGTACACTTGGAACTCCTTATGTATATCTAGCAGTGTTAGCACTGGCGCTGTAGTCAAGCGTTTCTTCAATTCCTGGAAACTTGCCTCGCAATCTTCTGTCCATTTAAACTTAGTATCCTTCTTCAACAGTTCAGTCATTGGCTTTGCAATCTTGGAAAAATTCTCGATGAATCTCCGGTAGTATCCTACGAGTCCAAGAAAGCCGTGGATCTCGCTAACTAAAGTGGGTGCCAACCATTCAGTGACTGACTGAATTTTGCTGGGGTCTACTGCTATACCTTCTCCCGATATAACATGTCCAAGGAACCCGACTTCCTTCAACCAAAATTCGCATTTGCTAAACTTAGCATACAACTGGTGTTCCCTGAGTTTCTAGAGAACTAAGCGCAAATGCTCCTTGTGCTCCTCCTTGTTCTTTGAGTATATCATAATATCATCAATAAACACCACAACAAACTTGTCCAAATACTCCATGAACACCTTGTTCATCATGCTCATGAAATAGGCAGGGGCGTTAGTCAGTCCAAATGACATGACCGTGTACTCGTATAATCCATATCGTGTTGTGAACGCTGTCTTCGGTATGTCCTTCTCTCGTATCTTCAACTAATGATACCCCGATCGCAAATCGATCTTCGAAAACACTTTAGCTCCTTGCAACTGATCAAACAGATCGTTGATCATCGGTAGTGGGTACTTGTTCTTAATAGTCACTTCATTTAATGCTCGATAATCAACAACCATCCTCAGGGATTTATCCTTCTTCTCAACCAAAAGTACTGGGGCTCCCCAAGGTGATGAACTTCTTCGGATGTATCCTTTCTCCAATAACTCCTTGATCTGTTTCTTAATTTCTTCCAGATCATTTGCGGGCATCCGATAGGGTCTCTTGGATATTGGTCCTGTACCTGGCAACAGCTCTATCAAAAACTCAATGTCTCTATCCGGTGGCATGTCTGGTAACTCCTCTGGAAAAACATCCGGGTAATCCTTCACTACAGGCACTTCCTCCTGAACAACTCCCGTAAAGGCATTCACCTAACTCCTCCTAGACACATGCCTAGATACATACTTAATCCTTTTTCCTTCCGGAGTGGTGAGATAAATCGACTTACTAGCACAGTCAATGCTTCCTCCAAACTTTGACATCCAGTCCATACCCAATATCACATCCAATCCTTGTGACTCCAAGATAATTAAGTCGGACGGAAAACATGTGTACCAATGGTTAAGGGTATCTGGTCACACCATCGGCTGGCCATATACTCTGCTCCGGGTGAACTTACTAAAAGAGGGGTCCTAAGGGTTTGGGTTGGTAGTTTAAACTTATCCACGAATCCCCTTGATATGTATGAATGCGATGCACCAGTATCGAAAAGAACAAGAGCAGTAAATGACTTAACCAAAAACTTACCTATTACCGCGTCCGACCGCTCTTCAACCTCCTCCATGTTAACTTGGTTCACTTGTCCTTTGTTGAATGGATTTGGCTTCTTCCCAGTGCTCCCATTTCCATTTCCATTCTTTCCTTCAGGGCACTCCGTGGCGTAGTGTCCAGTCTTCCCGCACTTGAAACAAGTAACATGACTTAAGTCCCTTTTGGCGGGTGTGGCTGGGTTGGGGCAGTTATGATTATTGTTGGTTCCGCTCCCATTCCCATTCTTAGAACCATTGTTGTTATGCGATCCTCCTCCAGTGTGGTTGTGACCTTCATGGTTATGAACAAGTCCTCCCGAGTTTGGGGTTAGGCGAGGTTTCTGCTGAGCTCCTGAGTTATACTTCCCTTGTCCATACTTCCTCTTGCGGCTCTCAATCTGCTGCTGCTTCCCTTCAATCATAAGAGCCTTATCTACCAACTCCTGGTAGTTGTTGAAGGTTGCTACCATCAACTGCATACTCATCTCATCATTCAGCCCTTCCATAAACTTCTCCTGCTTCGCGGCATCTGTGGCCACATCATCAGGGGCGTAGCGAGATAACTTGCTAAACTCATCCACGTACTGAGCCACTGTACGGTTCCCCTAGCGTAGGTTGCGGAACTCCCGCTTCTTCATTTGCATAGCTCAAGTGGAGACATGGGCTGTGCGGAAAGCTTGCCGAAACTGGTCCCAAGTGACATTGGCTATAGGGAAAGTGGCTGTGTAATTCTCCCACCATGAGGCTGCTGGTCCATCCAATTGATGTGCGGCAAAGCACACTCTCTCAGCATCTATGCAACCTGCGGTGGTCAACTCCCTTCCAATACGGCGTAGCCAATCGTCCGCAACTATGGGCTCGGTGCTACTGGAAAACACCGGCGGCTGTAACCTTAGAAACGGGCTAGGTTGTCCACGGGCGGCGGGTTGTTGTTGTTGTTGTTGTTGTTGTTGTTGTTGCCCTGATTCTGAACTAGCAATTGCATCAACGTATTCTGCTGTTGGATTAACTGGGTGAGCTCTGGTGGGAAGGCAAAACCGGTGTCACGTCTCGGAGGCATCTGAGGGGTTTAGATGGAAGAGATTTAGAATAGAAAAGAGGTCTAATGAGAAAACACTACCCATATGCACATGAGACAAACACAATCATTTCACTCACTCAATCAAGCAAGGGCATACAAACGATCTAGAACTATCGCACAAGTGTTCAACTACTACTAAATACATGGGGGAATACTAGTGATATATGGCAGTCATCTAGAAATTTTGAGCGGTGGAAGACTCCATGATGTCTGCTCCAGCTTTGTCTTCAAAGTCATCATTACTAGGATCGGAATCGGTGTCGTCGATGATGATGTAGTCCTCGGGGCGTATCTCCTTGGGTTCTTCTTCTTCTTCTATTGGTGCTGGTCCTCCCATGAATACTCCGATCTTCTTGACTAAGTTGTCATTCTTCTCTAGTAGTGTCTTGATTTCCTCCTCATATCCATCACGTGTAAACTCGAGTTCTTCCTCCAGCTCAATGATCCTAGTCTTCGCCTTCTTCAAGTCCATCATGTCCGCGCGCATCTGGTTTTCCTGACGTCGGATGTGCTGGTTTAACTCCTGGATGAAAGATGCAATGGATCTATCCTTCCTGGTGCTGATTACTTCCCATTGCTCGTCTCGGCGCCCACATATTTGGTAAATAGTTTCCTTAAGTTCCCTGTTGTAAACTTCTCCAATGCGTTCAATGGTAATGTGGGCTGCCATGCTCTTACCTAGACTCCAGGTGGGTGCTTCGAAAGAAAACTCTATGGGTTTAGAAGTTGGCGAGAACGTCCTTCCTGGAACTTGTACTTGTATCCTCCAGCGCTCCTCTTCAGGTAAAGTGGCGTTGTACGTCCCGGTGAAACTTGGTATTCCAATGTTCAGGTACCTAGTGACTTCCTTCAAGTGACATCCAAAAGGTGTGTCTTCATCCGGTTGTGCAAACTTGTTCTTCATCTCCGTCATCCTAAAGAGTAGAAAATGGAGAGGAGTCAGAAATGAGAAGAGAGGTGTGACCTAGGGTTTATCTTAGCGGTCGTGTCCTACACTCAGCGTGTGCTCTGATACCATCTTGTAGCGACCCGACCTCAGATGGTCAAGTCTCTGTGCTTCAGTGTCATCCCTGGATCGGTAATGCTGACACACACAGTACTCGAAGGATTTATAACAGAGTAGCAATCACACACTTATTATATCGAATGTCTTAAGAGAGAACTTATTACAATAATATGGCTTAAGGCCATCTAATACGATAATAGCGGAATGCTTGGAAGATAAAGTGAGTCCATCAACTCCAACGGCATAGCTGAGCTGCACGGCAACGACCTAACGAACCTTACTCCTCGTCTGAAAAGTCTGCAACATAATACGTTGCAGCCCGAAAACGGTTCAGCACATGGAATATGCTGGCAATGTAACACAGTAGAGCAAGAACAGAATAATGCTATCACTACATGCATATATGGCTGGTGGAAAGCTCTGTGGTTACAGTTTTGCGAAAAGCCAATTTTTCCCTAGAACAAAGGAATATATTTTATTTTTACTATCATGGTAGTTGAAACATCATTGAGAAGGTTCCTCCAACTCAATCCCAATTAAAGTGAGTAACAACCCAACAATATTAATTAAACATGATGAGATACATGTGATAACCCAAGTACTAGATACTCAAGAATTGTCCATAACCGGGGACACGGCTAACCACGATTAGTTTATACACTCTGCAGAGGTCTGCGCACTTTTCCCCATAAGACTCGATCACCTCCGTTTGATTTCTCGCACTACATGGTGTTTGAGAAACGGATGACCGAGACACAGTCTTTCAGAAACATTAACTCTCTACTCCGGACAGACCATACCAAACCTACATCCCACTACCTGCCGATCTGCCTCTTCAATAGCTTCACGTAACTTACTCAACTATGCTAGAGCCCATAATAGCTTGTGGCTGAACACGGAAGTTTCTAGCATGAATCATCTCAGTTCCCTTTGAGCCTGGGTGGCGGTCCATAGGAAGATCACACGGGTACTCTGGGATTTCCAAAAAAAATACAGGCAACACTGGGTACTCCAGGTGCCTCAATCCACCCAGTTGTTTGATTAAGTTGCCACCTTAAGATGAACCATTAATTTAACAATCTCACATCTGTCATGGATTTCACTCAAACCCAAACCACGTCTACGAGCATAGCATAGCATAGTAATATAAGCAATACGTAGAGTAACTCCCAAGGGTTTGAATATAACAGGGCAATAGGTTCTACCTCATCAGCTACTTCCCAACCCACATGTTAATGACATCCTAATCATGCAATGTTTGAGGATTGAGACTAATGCATAAAAACTGGGTGATAAAAGGGATATGATCAAAGTGTTACTTGCCTTGCTGACGATCTGCGAAACCTAGGGACTCGTAGTAGCACGCTTCGCACTCCGGGTGCTCTATCGCAAGCAAACGATAACATACATAAGTAACAAGCAACGATGCACAAGCAAAATTCAAACAAAAGAGGTTGACCATAAGTTCAACTTAAGAACTCCGGTTCGCAAAAAGAATCAAATCAAATGGAGCAACGAAACTCAAACGGCTAAAGAAAGAAGCTTCGTTTACTAATCTAAAACTAGGTCAAATTTTACAGTAGAGAAAACTTGTTTGAGTTGGTTAAGAGGAAAGAGGTTTTCGAGACGAAACTCCAAGCGCTTGAATCGCCTGATTCCGACTAACGAGCGAAAAGAAAAACAGAAACTAAGATCGGATCAGAAATCGCGATCAGAGAAAATCGCGGAATAAATCCGATAAAAGAAAACTAACGAACAGACTAACGAATGAGCGTTCGTATGCTGTTTCTAAAGGGCAAAGAACCGTTCGTTAAAATGATCGTTCGGACGAACGTCCGCCAAATAGAAGAACCGAGAAAAACCGACGAATCCTAAAAAAACAGATCTAGGGTTCTAAAAAAAGGTCGGTCTTTATAAAAAAACCGGCGGCGGGGCGTGGCGGCTTCCTCCGGCGAGAGGTCCGGCGGGGCGGCGGCTTAGGGGGCAGTGGTGCGGACTGCGGCGGCGGCGGCGCGGCGGCGGCGGCTTGGCTGCGGCGCGACGGCTTGGCGCGGCGCGGGCGGCGGTGGTGTGGTGGGGTGTTGGGGGCGGGGGTGGCGGCGTATATAAGGGCGGGGCGGGGCGGCTTGGAGGAGGGGGCAAGACGTGGCGGCGGAGAGGAGTCCGGCTCGGACTCCTAGTCCGAGTCGACGGTGGTGGCGCTCGCGGGGAAGGCGGTGGCGGCGGCCTGGCGCGGCGGCCTGACGCGGCTGGGCCTTGGGCCAAGTCGGCACGGGAACCTTTTTTTAAATAATTTCGCCGACCGAAATAAACCCCCAAAAAAATCTAAAAATGCCAAAATAAATTTTCACCGTCTAAATAAAATATTTAGAATGAGATGAACATTTTCTTGGCCCTAAAATGCAATTTTGGGAAAGTGCAATTTTTATAATGCAAACAATATTGCAATAAAATCCAAACAAAAAAATTATTTGGTTTTAATATTTTTCCTCCAATATTTCAATTATCTTGGAGAAGTCATATTATCTCCTCTCATATATTTTAGTGTGAAATATTCTTGGAGAGAAAATAATTAAAACCAAAAATCCTCGTTTTCAAGATTTGATAGAGATCAAATTTGAAAACCGGGAAATCCCCAACTCTCTCCGAGGGTCCTTGAGTTGCTTAGGATTTCGAGGATCGCGAGACAAAATGCGAATAAAATATGATATGCATGGATGACTATGGATAACATTCCAAATTGAAAATTTGGGATGTTACAGTATTGTTGCCATCGAGAATAAAAAGATGGAGTTTATATCATATTGTTTGAGTTTATCCCTCTACATCATGTCATCTTGCCTAATGCGTCACTCTGTTCTTATGAACTTAATACTCTAGATGCATGCTGGATAGCGGTCGATGTGTGGAGTAATAGTAGTAGATGTAGAATCGTTTCGGTCTACTTGTCGCGGACGTGATGCCTATATACATGATCATGCCTAGATATTCTCATAATTATGCACTTTTATATCAATTGCTTGATAGTAATTTGTTCACCCACCGTAATACTTATGCTATCTTGAGAGAAGGCACTAGTGAAACCTATGGCCCCGGGGTCTATCTTTTATCATATAAGTTTCGAATCTATTTTATTTTGCAATCTTAATTTCTTATCTATATCATATAAATACCAAAAATGTTTACTTTATTATTATCTCTATCAGATCTCACTCTCGTAAGTGACCGTGAAGGGATTGACAACCCCTTTATCGGGTTGGTTGCGAGGTTCTTATTTGTTTGTGTAGGTACGAGGGATTTGCGTGTAGTCTCCTACTGGATTGATACCTTGGTTCTCAAAAAATGAGGGAAATACTTACGCTACTTTGCTGCATCACCCTTTCCTCTTCAAGGGAAAAGCAACGCAGTGCTCAAGAGGTAGCAAGAAGGATTTCTGGCGCCGTTGCCGGGGATATCTACGCACAAGTCAAGACATACCAAGTACCCATCACAAAATCTTATCCCTCACATTACATTATTTGCCATTTGCCTCTCGTTTTCCTTTCCCCACTTCTAAAACGATTTTTGAAAACCTTTGCCTTTTTTTCGCCTTCTTCCCGTATGTATCTTTGTTTGTGTTTTCATGTGCCTTCCAATTGCTTGCATCTTTGCTTTCTAAAAATCTATTGATATGGATCCACTTAAAGTGTTCTACTTGGATCATCTTCGATCCTTATGCGCTCATGCTGAAACCCCAACTAGCCTAGTTGATGGGAAATCTTTAGATGAGCATGCTCATTTTGTGCGTCATCGTTTGTCTGAAAAGGGGAAGTTCTTATGGTATCAAATAAATAGTTTGCTATGCTATGCTATGCTTGGAATCTTTGTGAAATTTATGACTTTACTTGTTGCTCTAAGAACCCTAAAAAACACCTTTCCTACCTATGTGAGTTTAATGATAATGAAATCTTATCTTCTTATGGAAAGGGTGTTTATAGTTACTATGATATCGAACAAATTAAAGAATTTGTCATTTTTAAGGGTGCTCATGAAGTTTCTTCTTTGATTGAAAAGTATGATATTACTCTCTACAAATATGAAAATTCCGACATACTTAAATATTGCTATGATAACTATGCTCACAATGCCTATGTTAAGGAATTTATTGACAGAATGACCGTTGCCTTGGAAGAAAATAGTGATATGAATGAATCTATAGATAATTATGATTCCGATGATTTGATTGAAATATCCCTTGATGAACATGATGCTTTATATTCTTGTGGCCATGATGCCAATATTTATGAAGATGAGTTTGCTATAGTTCCTTATGTTAAACATGAGATCATTGCTATTGCACCCATACTTGATAGTTCCTTTGACGAAAAGCATGATTGTAATGATGTTATTATAAATTCTCTTAATGACAGTTTTGTTAATGATATGCAAAACCTCAAGATTGGGGATGCTAGTTTTGCTATGACTACTATTTGTTGCAATGATCATGATTGGGGTGATTCTTCTTATGATCTTGAAAATTTATTTAAGCCCCATGATGAATATGAGATTGATAATAATGTTTGCAATAATATTAAAAGTGGTTTGGAAGAGGGTCAACTTTAGATCCCACATATTTGGAGAATGTTCAATCTTATGAAGATTTTGATAAAAGTGGGTTTGGAGAGGTCATGACTTTAGTTAATGTTAATCCCACTATTTTGGAAGAGTGTCAACTTTGCATACATGTGGATTGTGTTAAGAATATGTTTTGTGATAGCTATATTATTGAATTTTCTAATGATCCTACATGTAATTATTATGAGAGAGGAAAATATGGTTGTAGAAATTTTCATCTTACTAAATTACCTCTCGTTATGTTGAGATTGCTATTGTTTCTTTCCGCTTCCTTGCATATGCTAGTTTTTGCTTGCTATGATAATTTGTTTGCCTATAAGATGCCTATGCATAGGAAGTATGTTATACTTAGCTATGTTTGTAACGTGTTTCATGATGCTCTCTTTGTGCTTCAATTCTTGTCTTTATGTGAGCATCATCGAAATTGCTAATGCCTAGCTAGGGGCGTTAAATGATAGCGCTTGCTGGGAGGCAACCCAATTTTATTTTTGTTTCCTGCTTTTTCTTTCTGTTTAGTAATAAATAATTCATATAGCCTCTGTTTAGATGTGGTTTTATGCTTTTAATTAGTGTTTGTGCCAAGTAGAACCTTTCGGAAGACTTGGCGGAAGTCTTTGCGATCTTGCTGTAAAAAACAGAAACTTTAGCGCTCACGAGATTTGCTGCCATCTTTTACTGGAAAGTGCGATTAGGTTGATTCTATTTGCATATGATTAATAGACAAATTCCTCACGTCCACCAATTTATTTCAGAATTTTTTGGGGTTACAGAAGTATTCGAAACCTACAGATTACTACAGACTGTTCTTTTTTTGACAGATTCTGTTTTTCGTGTGTTGTTTTCTTATTTTGGTGAATCTATGGCTAGTATCGGGGGGTATGAACCATAGAGAAGTTGGAATACAGTAGGTTTAACACCAATATAAATAAATAATGAGTTCATTACAATACCTTAAAGTGGCGGTTTGTTTTCTTATACTAACGGAGCTCATGAGATTTTCTGTTGAGTTTTGTGCTGTGAAGTTTTCAAGTTTTGGGTAAAGATTTGATGGATTTTGGAATAAGGAGTGGAAAGAGCCTAAGATTGGGGATGCCCAAGGCACCCCAAGGTAAAATTCAAGGACAACCAAAAGCCTAAGCTTTGGGATTCCCCGGAAGGCATCCCCTCTTTCGTCTTCGTCCATCGGTAACTTTACTTGAGGCTATATTTTTATTCACCACATGATATGTGTTTTGCTTGGAGCGTCTTGTATGATTTGAGTCTTTGCCTTTTAGTTTGGCACAATCATCCTTTCTGTACACAACTTTTGGGAGAGACACACATGAATTGGAATTTATTAGAATGCTCTATGTGCTTCACTTATATCTTTTGAGCTAGATAATTTTGCTCTAGTACTTCACTTATATCTTTTAGAGCACGGTGGTGGTTTTATTTTATAGAAATTATTGATCTCTCATGCTTCACTTATATTATTTTGAGTGTCTTTTTGAACAACATGGTAATTTTCCTTGGTTATAAAATTAGTCCTAATATGATAGGCATCCAAGATGGGTATAATAAAAAGTATCATAAAAAGTGCATTGAATACTATGAGAAGTTTGATACTTGATGATTGTTTTGAGATATTAATATGATGATATTAGAGTCATGCTAGTTGAGTAGTTGTGAATTTGAGAAATAGTTGTTCTAAAGTTTGTGATTCCCGTAGCATGCACGTATGATGAACCGTTATGTGATGAAGTCGGAGCATGATTTATTTATTGATTGTCTTCCTTATGAGTGGCGGTCGGGGACGAGCGATGGTCTTTTCCTACCAATCTACCCCCCTAGGAGCATGAGTGTAGTACTTATTTTCGATAACTAATAAATTTTTGCAATAAGTATGTGAGTTCTTTATGACTAATGTTGAGTCCATGGATTATACGCACTCTCACCCGTCCACCATTGCTAGCCTCTCTAGTACCGTGCAACCTTCGCCGGTACCATAAACTCACCATATATCTTCCTCAAAACAGCCACCATACCTACCTATTATGGCATTTCCATAGACATTCCGAGATATATTGCCATGCAACTTTCCACCATTTTGTTTATTACGACACGCTTCATCATTGTCATATTGCTTTGCATAATCATGTATTTGACATCGTATTTGTGGCAAACCCACCGTTCATAATTATTTCATACATGTCGCTCATGAGTCATTGCACATCCCGGTACACCGCCGGAGGCATTCACATAGAGTCATATTTTGTTCTAAGAATTGAGTTGTAATTTTCGAGTTGTAAGTAAATAAAGTGTGATGATCATCATTATTAGAGCATTGTCCCTTGTGAGGAAAGGATGATGGAGACTATGATTCCCCCACAAGTCAGGATGAGACTCCGGACAAAAAATAAATAAATAAAAAAGAGAAAAAAGAGGCCATAAAAAAGATAAAAGGCCCAAATAAAAAAATGAGAGAAAAAGAGAGAAGGGACAATGTTACTATCCTTTTACCACACTTTTGCTTCAAAGTAGCACCATGATCTTCATGATAGAGAGTCTCCTATGTTGCCACTTTCATATACTAGTGGGAATTTTACATTATAGAACTTGGCTCGTATATTCCAATGACGAGCTTCCTCAAAATGCCCTAGGTCTTCGTGAGCAAGCAAGTTGGATGCACACCCACTTAGTTTCTTTTGTTGAGATTTCATACAATTATAGCTCTAGTGCATCCATTGCATGGCAATCCCTACTCACTCACATTGATATCTATTGATGGGCATCTCCATAGCCCGTTGATACGCCTAGTTGATGTGAGACTATCTTCTCCTTTTTGTCTTCTCCACAACCACCCTTCTATTCCACCTATAGTGCTATGTCTATGGCTCAAGCTCATGTATTGCATGAAGATTAAAAAAGTTTGAGGACATCAAAACTATGAAACAATTGCTTGGCTTGTCATCGGGGTTGTGCATGATTTACATATTTTATGTGGTGAAGATAGAGCATAGCCAGACTATATGATTTTGTAGGGATAACTTTCTTTGGCCATGTTATTTTGAGAAGACATAATTGCTTTGTTAGTATGCTTGAAATATTATTATTTTTATGTAATATTTTAAACTTTTGTCTTGAATCTTTCAGATCTGAACATTCTTGCCACAATAAAGAAAATTACATTGAGAATTATGCTAGGTAGCATTCCACATCAAAAATTCTGTTTTTATCATTTACCTACTCGAGGACGAGAAGGAATTAAGCTTAGGGATGCTTGATACGTCTCCAACGTATCTATAATTTTTGATTGTTCCATGCTATTATATTATCTGTTTTTGATGTTTATGGGCTTTATTATACACTTTTATATTATTTTTGGGACTAACCTACTAACCCAAGGCCCAGTGCAAATTGCTATTTTTTTGCCTATTTCAGTGTTTCGCAGAAAAGGAATATCAAACAGAATGAAACCTTCGGGAGAGTTATTTTTGGAACATACGTGATCAAGGGGACTTGGAGTGGACATCAAGAAAGAAACGAGGAAGCCACGAGGCAGGGAGGCCCACCTACCCCCTGGGCGTGTCCCCCACCCTCGTGGGCCCCTCGCAGCTCCACCAACCTACTTCTTCCTCATATATATATATATATATATATATATATATATATATATATATATATATATATAGGAGTAGGATTTTCTACAAGTGCTTGCCACAGAACTAGTTAAGGGTTTCAACGGTGCAAAAGTTCTCAAAAATTCTGAAAAAAATACTGAACCAACACACCTATAATATAACAAGATCCAACGGAGGGATTAGAAAAATACAACTGTATGTGTCCTGGACAAAAAGAACAAATAGTTCAGTATATATTTATGTCGCAGTGAGCTGAAATGCTTATTATTTTTGCCGAGGACACATAGATGCATATTTTGATAATACCTCCGTTGGATCATATTATTACATTATAGAGATGCTCCCATATTTATTTCATATTTTTTGATAACTTTTAAACCATTAAAAGTTTAGCGAACCTTAACTATTTCCGTGGCAAGCTATGATAGACATAGTTTTACCTATATATATATATGTATATATATATACCCCGAAATCATCCAGGAGCACCAAGAAACCCTATTTCCATCGCCGCAACCTTATGTACCAAAGAGATCCCATCTTGGGGCCTTTTTCGGAGCTCTCCCGAAGGGGGAATCGATCACGGAGGGCTTCTACATCAACACCATAGTCTCTCCGATGATGTGTGAGTAGTTTACCACAGACTTTTGGGTCCATAGTTATTAGCTAGATGGCTTCTTCTCTCTCTCTCTGGATCTCAATACAAAGTTCTCCTCGATCTTCTTGGAGATCTATTCGATGTAACTCTTTTTGCGGTGTGTTTGTCGAGATCCGATGAATTGTGGGTTTATGATCAAGTTTATCTATGAAAAATATTTGATTCTTCTCTGAAATCTTTTATGTATGATTAGTTATCTTTGCAAGTCTCTTTGAATTATCAGTTTGGTTTGGCCTACTAGATTGATCTTTCTTGCAATGGGAGAAGTGCTTAGCTTTGGGTTCAATCTTGCGGTGTCCTTTCCCAGTGACAGCAGGGGCAGCAAGGCACATATTGTATTGTGGCCATCGAGGATAAAAAGATGGGGTTTATATCATATTGCTTGAGTTTATCCCTCTACATCATGTCATCTTGCCTAATGTGTTACTCTGTTCTTATGAACTTAATACTCTAGATGCATGCTCGATAGCGGTTGATGTGTGGAGTAATAGTAGTAGATGCGGAATCGTTTCGGTCTACTTGTCACAGACGTGATGCCTATATACATGATCATGCCTAGATATTCTCATAATTATGCACTTTTCTATCAATTGCTCGACCGTAATTTGTTCACCCACCGTAATACTTATGCTATCTTGAGAGAAGCCACTAGTGAAACCTATGGCCCCCGGGTCTATCTTTTATCATATAAGTTTCCAATCTATTTTATTTTGCAATCTTACTTTCTTATCTATATCATAAAAATACCAAAAATATTTATCTTATTATTATTATCTCTATTAGATCTCACTCTCGTAAGTGATCGTGAAGGATTGACAACCCCTTTATCACGTTGGTTGCGAGGTTCTTATTTGTTTGTGTAGGTACAAGGGATTTGCGTGTAGTCTCCTACTGGATTGATACCTTGGTTCTCAAAAACTAAGGGAATTACTTACGCTACTTTGCTGCATCACCCTTTCCTCTTCAAGGGAAAACCAAAGCAGTGCTCAAGAGCTAGCAGCATGCTGGATAGCGGTCGATGTGTGGAGTAATAGTAGTAGATGCAAAATCGTTTCGGTCTACTTGTCGCGGATGTGATGCCTATATACGTGATCGTGCTTAGATATTCTCATAACTATGCGCTTTTCTATCAATTGCTCGACAGTAATTTGTTCACCCACCGTAGAATTTGCTATCTTGAGAGAAGCCACTAGTGAAACCTATGGCCCCCGGGTCTATCTTCCATCATATTATTTTCCTATCAACTTGCTATTTCTATTTTGCAATCTTTATTTTCCAATCAATACAACAAAAATACCAAAAATATTTATCTTATTATTTTTTATCATATCTCACTTTGTAAGTGACCGTGAAGGGATTGGCAACACCTTTATCGCGTTGGTTGTGAGGTTCTTGTTTGTTTGTGCAGGTACAAGGGACTTGCGTGTAGTCTCCTACTAGATTGATACCTTGGTTCTCAAAAACCAAGGGAAATACTTACGCTACTGTGCTGCATCACCCTTTCCTCTTCAAGGGAAAACCGACGCAAGCTCAAGAGGTAGCAGGGGGTGCATCGGCCACGGTTTAGTGGACACACTGCTTTCGTGAGTGAATCGTGTGCTCTTTGAAAACATTTACATTACCTAACATCATATTTTTGTTCGAATGAAAACATGAGTTCATCGTTTCGCCTCCAATTTTTTTCTACGGTAAGAAATCACGAGTATGGTGGAGAGTGTCATATACGTACTAGCTCCCTCTGTAAACTAATACTCCCTCCGTCTGGAAATACTTCTCCTTCAAACGGTTGTATTTGGACTTATTTTAGTTATAGATACATCCATTTTATCCATTTCGAGGACAAGTATTTCCGCAGGGAGGTAGTATATAGTATCATAGAGTACGTACGCACCTTCATAGTGCATATATAGTATCATAGAGTAGTACTAGCCCCCTCTGTAAACTAATATATATATAAGAGCGTTTAGATTACTAAAATAGTGACCTAAACGCTCTTATATTAGTTTACGGAGGGGGTATATATATCATAGATGATCGTATTTATGGCCATGCATGACACAAAGTAGTATAGCATTTATTTTATATATATATATATATGTTACGGTATCTACATATGTTACTGCTTCTTTGCCACATCATCATATTTTATATTCCCAAGTGCATGATATACCGGCTATGATACCCCCACTATGGCCACCCTAATAAGGCTGGTTGTAATATGAGAGTATCAAGCGGTACGATGCATGCCAACTAGACTTTTTGGATGATGTGGCACACAGTTAAACCGGAAAGGAGGGAGTATGAGACTAGACACAATGGAGAGTATAGTAGTAACATACACATATCCCTAGACTATATATGTTACTACCTTCATAGTGGGTAGTAACATAAGTGTAGTGTCATGCAAATCTTCATTTATTAGGTTATAGACTCATATTGCATTGGGATATGTGATGTTACAGTAATTAGCTAAGTTATTGAAACTATCTCTCTCCTCATTAACTTTTTTCCACATAAGCAAGTTTGCTGAGTTGGAGTCGATGTTACTGCTGAAGTTACTCCCACTGTGGCTAGTGATCTGATACTAGCTAGTCGTCTATGATATACTAGCTACCTCACTAAGAGCATGGTTAATAATACAACCAAGGGTCGGCTATAAGAAGTTGCCATGTCATATGCAACAAACCTCTTAGCGGGCATGTACAATAATAAGTTTTATATACGTACTAGTTTATCAATAGTTGGCCCACCTTACATCCTCACAAAGTTTCTTGGGTCTCGTGTTGCAGCTGGCTCTACTAACCAAGATCCCGCTTCTGTTCTCTTTCCTCCAACTCATAAGCACATATATATTATTCTATTCCTTATAGCCTACTTAGACTACCCATAGTGGGAGTAACATAGGTAGTAACATCACACATATCTAGATAAAATAGATGATGTGGCAAGAAATAAATGAAGAAAGAGAGGAAAGTGATAACATAGCTAGTTAGACTGGCCACAATGGGTCTATGTTACTACCTCTATAGTGGGGAGTAACATATGTGTGGTAACATGCAACACTTCATTTATTAGGCTATACACTCATTTTGCCTTGATATGTGTGTGATGTTACTCATACTACTAGTAATTAGCTATGTTACCACTTTCCTCCATTTCTTCATTTATTGCTTGCCACATCATCTATTTAACCTAGATATGTGTGATGTTACTATCTATATATGTTAGGGCATCTCCAATGGTTGTAGGATAGTTGTTGTAGACTTTGCCACATAGGATTTTTGATGATGTGTCATACAATAAATGAGGGAAGATAGCAAGGTTGTATGTACATGAACCAACACCCCTTGCACAAGCTCCAATGTAGAATGAGAGACCACCTTATTTATTATCTCACGTCCTATTGGGCAAACTAGATACAATCCATTGGAGTTGTTGTATGTTAAGGTGTTGGTTGATGACATGGCATATTTTACCAACAAGCTAACATACAAACTGTTGGAGATGCCCTTACTCCCACTATGGGTAGTCTAAGACTACCCACAGTGGTAGTAACATATATAGGTAGTAACACCACACATATCTAGGTTAAATAGATGATGTGGCATGCAATAAATGAAGAAAGAGATGAAAGTGGTAACATAGCTAGTTACTACTAGTATGAGTAACATCACACATATATATCAAGGCAAGATGTGTCTATAGCCTAATAAATGTAGTGTTGCATGTTACCACACACATATGTTACTCTCCACTATAGAGGTAGTAACATAGAATAGTAACATGGGCATGTTACTAGTCTATGTTACTACCCATTGTGGCTAGTCTTACTAGTAGTATGAGTAACATCACACATCTCAAGGCAAGATGAGTCTATAGCCTAATAAATGAAGTGTTGCATGTTACTACACATATATGTTACTCCCCACTATAGAGGTATTAACATAGACTAGTAACATTCTATGTTACTACCCATTGTGGCTAGTCTTAATTATGTCACTCTATTGTGTACTTGCTCTAATGCATAATATCATAGAGTAGCTAGTATCATATGTAGTGCTTTATTTATATTGTCATGCATGAAACATAGTAGCATAGCATTTATTATGATACGGTTTCATGATATGATATTTAACCCTCTCTTTCTTCATTTAATTAATTCTATGACATCTCATCAAAATTGCCTAGTTGGCATGCATGATACTAGCTATGATACCCCCTTACTATCAGCCTAGCAAAGGTGTACAGATCATTTGTGTGTCGCTTTGTGAGTTTTCATCCGTTTGCTCGAGAAGCGAGGAGAAGTTTTGTAACATTCCAAATTTTCAATTTGGATGTTATACATAGGTCATCATATGCATATCATATTTTATTTGCATTTGGCTACGATCCTAGAAATCTTAAGCAACTCAAGGACCCAAGGAGAGAGTTGAAGATTTCACAAATTTTCATATTTGAATTTGTTTCAAATTTGAAAAGAGGATCAATTTGATTTTAATAATTTTTCTCCCCAATTATTTCTAATAATAAAAATAAATGAGAGAAGATAATATGACTTCTTCAAAACAGAGGAATATTGGAGAAGAAATTTTATAATAAAATTTATTTTATTTGTATTTTATTTGAATTAGAAAAATATGCATTTTTGAAAATTGCATTTCTAGGACAAAAAAAATGTTCATCTTGTCCTAAATATTAGGTTTGGATGGTGAAAATTGTTTCTGGTATTTTTAGAATTTTTTTTATATTTTATTAGGATTTTTCTTTCGGAGGAAAATTCAATTAAAAAAACAAAACTTCGTCGCCCGACTGGGTCAAAGGCCCAGCCGAGCCAGGCCCAGCCACGCTCGCGCCGCCGCCTCCGTCGCATGTGCGGACGCCGGACTCCGGGTCGGACTGCGCTGGCCCCTCGCGCAAGTCGCTGCCCCCCTCAGGTCTTTATAAGGAGCCCCCCTGCCGCCTTCTCCTCACCACCCGCCGCCGCAGCCGCCGCCGCACCGCGTCGCCGCCGCTGCTACTGGTGCCGCCGTTGTTGCCCGTCGTGAAGTTGCCTCGCGCCGCCGTCGCCGCCGCATCACCCCGCCACCGACACCGCCTCGCCCTCCGAAGCCGCCGGAGGCGCACCGGATCTCGACGTTGACGTCGGCGTCGTTTTTCTTTGGTTAACCGGTAAAAACCGTTCGGTTTTCCTCGGGTTTTTTTTCAGTTTAGGTTAGATCGGTTATTTTTCTATTTATTAGGTTATTTAGCGAACGTTGGTCGGTTAGTTTCTGTTAACGAATGATTTTCGTTCGTTTAGATCTGTTAGCGAATGTTCGTTCGTTAGGTTTTTCTTTTTATTTTATTTTTCAGCCAGGGACCTATCCGCGAATACTTTTGTCATAGATTAGTCCCTGAACTTGAAACCCTCACTACTTTTTACTCGTTTGTCCAAATCCAGTGAAACCAATGCCAAAATCTTCGTATTATTCCCCTCTTTCCAGATAACCAAGGTGAACATGATTTTGACAAATTAAAATTTGGTTTTAAGCATATTTGTTTTTGAACTTCTTTTGATCGCAGTTTGAGTTTCGTAGCTCCGATTCGATTGATTCTTTTTGCAAATCGAAGCTCTTCAGTTGAACTTTCAGTTTGGATCTTTTCTCTTGAGTTTTATCCTTGCATCTTATGCTTGAGTGCTTATGTATGCTATTTTTTGTTCATGATAGAGTTTCCGGAGTGCGAGGCTTGCTACTACGAATCACTAGGGTTTTCAGATCGTCAGCAAGGCAAGTAACACTTTGATCATACCCCTTTATTACCCAGTTTTTATGCATTAGTTTCAATCCTCAAACATTGCATGAGTAGGATATGATTAACATGTGGGTATTGGGAAGTAGTTGATGAGGTAGAACCTATTGTCCTTTGTTCAAACCTTGGGAGTTGCTACATTATGCTTATACTGCTATGCAATGCTCGTAGACGTGGTTTGGTTTTGAGAGAATTCATGACAGATGTGAGAGATAATTGTTAACTAAGGTTTAACATAAGATGGCTACTTTAACACACATCTGGGTGGATTGGTTTGTGGGCACCTGGGGAAACCAGTGTTGTCCGAGGAGAATCTCGGGGTATCTGTGTGATTTTTCCTATGGTTTGCCACCCAGGCTCAAAGGGATCATTATGTTATTCATGCTGGAAACTTCCGTGTGCAGCCACATGCCATTATGAGCTCTGGCATAGTTGAGTAAGTTGTGGGAAACCTTTCCATGATGGGCTAGCAGATGTAGGGGATTGTAGGTGTACCGGCCTATCTGTCAGTTAAGGGGACCTCTTCAGAAATACTGTGTCTCGGTCATCCGTTTCTCAAACATCATGCAGTGCGATAAATCCAACGGAGGACATTGAGTCTTGTGGGGAAAAGTGCGCAAACCTCTGCAGAGTGTACAAACTAATCATGTTTAGCCGTGTCCTTGGTTATGGACATCTTGAGTATCTGGTGCTTGAATTACTATGTTGATCTCATCAGTTTACTTAATTAATTTGTGGGGTTATTGATTATTAATTTGGGATTGAGATGGGATTACCATTCTCAATATTTCAACAAACTTCGTAGTTAAATAAAATGTATTCCTTTGTTGTAGGGAAAAACTAGCTTTCTGCAAATGATAACCATAGAGCCTCCACCGGCCATATTTGCATATAGTTATAGCTGTTACTTGTTCATTGCTCTATAGTGTTATCTTGCCAGCATATTCCATGAGCTGACCTACACAGGCTGCAACGTATTATGTTGCAGAGTTTTCAGACGAAGAGTAAGGTGCGCTAGGTCGTCGTCGTGCACTCGGCTATGCCGTTGGAGTTGATGGACTCATTTACCTTCGAAGCTTCCACATTTATCTTATTTAGATGGCCTTCAGCCATATTATTATATTTAAGTTCTCTTTTGAGACATTCGATGTAATAAGTGTGTGATTGAACTCTGTTTGAAATCCTCGAGTACTATGTGTGTTAGCATTACCGATCTAGGGATGACACTTATGCACAAAGATTTGACCGTCTGAGGTCGGATAGCTACAAGATGGTATCAGAGCACACGCTGACTGTAGGACGCGAACACTAAGATAAGCCATAGGACCCTCTTCTCTACTCATTTCTGACTCTTCTCCATTTTCTACTCTATAGATGGCGGACCCAAGGAACAAGTTTTCTCAACTGGATGATGACACCCCATTTGGACGACACTTGAAGGAAGTCACTAGGTACTTGAGCATTGGAATACCAAGCTTCACCGAGACCTACACCGCCACTCTACCTGAAGAGGAGCGCTGGACAATTCGAGTAGATGTTCCAGGGAGGACATTCACACCAGTTACTAAGCCCATAGAATTTTCCTCCGATGCACCAACCTGGAGTCTAGAAAAGAGCATGGCAGCCCACATCGCCATGGGACGCATCGGCGAGGTATACCACAAGGATCTTAAGGACACCATCTACCAGATATGTGGCCGCCGAGATGAGCAATGGGAGATGATTTGCACCAGGAGGGATAAATCCATTGCAGCCTACATCCAGGAGTTAAACCAACACATTCGTCGTCAGGAGAACCAGATGTGCGCCAGCATGATAGACATGAAGAAAGTGATGACCAGGAACATGGAGTTAGAAGAGGAACTCAAGTCTACACGTGATGGATATGAAGAAGAAATTGCAGTACTACTGGAGAAGAATGAAGACCTGAAGAAGAAGCTATGAATATTCATGGGAGATCCCGCACCTGAGGAGGACAACGACCCCGAAGACTACATCATCATCGACGACACCGACTCCGACCCCGATAGTGATGATGATTATGAAGACGAAGCTGGAGCAGAAATCATGGAGTCTTCCACCGATCAAAATTTCTAGTCGACCACCATATTATCAATAGTATTTTCCCCCATGTATATAGTAATAGTCCAAGTATTTGGTAACAGTAGCTTAGATCGATTGTATGATCTTGTTTGAATTGAGTGGTGTGAATGAATGTGTTTGTCTCATGTGCATATGGGTAGTGATTTCCCTTTAGACCTCACTCTATTCTATTCTCACCCTTCTAAACATATCAGATGCCTCCGAGATGTGACGCCGGATTTGTCTTCCCACCGGAGCTCACTCAGTTGATCCAATAGCAGAATGCCTTGATGCAGCTACTAGTCCAGAACCAAGGCAACAACAACAACAACAGCAACAACCCATCGCCACCACCTCCAGTGGACAACTTAGCCCATTTTCTGAGGTTGAATCCGCCGGTGTTTTCAAGTAGCACCGAGCTGATCGTTGCTGATGACTGGCTCCGCAGGATTGGAAGGGAGCTGACCACCGTAGGTTGCACATATGCTGAGAAAGTGCGCTTGGCCGCACATCAACTGGATAGACCCGCAGCCTCATGGTGGGAGAATTACACAATCACTTTTGCCATAGCAAATGTCACTTGGGATTAGTTTCAGCAAGCTTTCCGCACAACACATGTCTCAACTGGAGCAATGAGTATGAAGAAGCGTGAGTTTCGCAACTTACGCCAGGGAAATCATACTGTGGCACAGTACGTGGATGAGTTCAGTAAGTTAGCTTGTTATGCCCCAGGTGATGTGGCCATAGATGCTGCAAAGCAGGAGACGTTTATGGAAGGGATGAACGATGAGCTGAGTATGCAGTTGATGGTGGCAACATTTGCCAACTACCAGGAGTTGGTAGACAGGGCTCTTATGATCGAAGGCAAGCAGCAGCAGATAGAGATCCGCAAAAGGAAGTATAAACAGGGGAAGTACAACTCTGGAGCTCAGCAGAAGCCTTGTTTTACCCCAAACTCGGGAGGATACACCCATAACCATGGGGTCCACACTCACAATGGAGAAATTTCACACAACCACAGTGGCCCTAAGAATGGGAATGGGAATGGAGGAAGCAACGGCCAGAACCGTTCCAACCCAGCCAAACCCGCTAAGAAGGACCTGAGCCATGTCACCTGTTACAAGTGCGGGAAGACCGGACACTACGCTAATGATTGTTCTGAGTTGAAGAATGGCAATGGAAATGGAAACTCTGGGAAGAAGCCCAACCCCTTCACTAGAGGTCAGGTGAACCACGACAACGTGGAGGAAGTTGAAGAGCAGCCCGATGCAGTTATCGATAAGTTTTTGATTAAGTAATTTACTGCAATTGTTCTTTTCGACACTGGTGCATCACATTCATACATATCAAGGGGATTTGTGGACAAGTTTATCCATGTGATTTTTCCTATGGTTTGCCACCCAGGCTCAAAGGGATCATTATGTTATTCATGCTGGAAACTTCCGTGTGCAGCCACATGCCATTATGGGCTCTGGCATAGTTGAGTAAGTTGTAGGAAACCTTTCCATGATGGGCGCTAGTAGATGTAGGGGATTGTAGGTGTACTGGCCTATCTATCGGTTAAGGGGACCTCTTCAGAAAGACTGTGTCTCGGTCATCCGTTTCTCAAACATCATGTAGTGCGAGAAATCCAACGGAGGATATCGAGTCTTGTGGGGAAAAGTGCGCAAACCTCTGTAGAGTGTACAAACTAATCATGGTTAGCCGTGTCCCCGGTTATGGACATCTTGAGTATCTGGTGCTTGAATTACTATGTTGATCTCATCACTTTACTTAATTAATTTGTGGGGTTATTGATTATTAATTTGGGATTGAGATGGGGTTACCATTCTCAATATTTCAACAAACTTTGTAGTTAAATAAAATTTATTTCTTTGTTGTAGGAAAAAACTAGCTTTGTGCAAATGATAACCATAGAGCCTCCACCAGCCATATTCCATGTGCTGACCTACACAGGCTGCAACGTATTATGTTGCAGAGTTTTCAGACGAAGAGTAAGGTGCGCTAGGTCGTTGTCGTGCACTCAGCTATGCCGTTGGAGTTGATGGACTCATTTACCTTTGAAGCTTCCCCAGTTATCTTATTTAGATGGCCTTCAGCCATATTATTGTATTCAAGTTCTCTTTTGAGACATTTGATGTAAAAATTGTGTGATTGAACTCTATTTTAAATCCTGGAGTACTGTGTGTGTGTCAGCATTACCGATCCAGGGATGACACTTATGCACAGAGATTTGACCATCTAAGGTCGGATCGCTACAAGTTTCAAACATTTCTGCCGCGAGGTGCGGCCACTGACGTATGCCTAGTTGGTATTTTAATTATAGGAAATTCAGATGGAGTTCGGACATCATCAAAATCGATGTGTGCCTGTGGCATGCTCTCACGACCCCGTGGAAAATTTTTGGTAAAGTTTGGCACAAGTTTTGATGACCGCTCCTTCCAAACCGGAGCATCTCACATGAAGGATCATGGTTTTCCAAATGGAGACGTGTCAATTCAAACTCCTGTGGCCGGTGACTTCATTGTTTGGCCTCATAAAAATTTCCCCATGATACGCAATCACCAATATACCACGTGTTTGATTTTCTGGCGCATTTGAGGTATCATTAGCTATATTTAAGACATTTTTTGAGATTAACATGCATTTTGTGCATAAAAATAAAATTACAACCGGAACTTCATGTGCTGTCGAAAGGGATGAGGATCGCCGTTCGATCTGGGAGCATCCAACGGTGCAGACGTATGATCCGTGGGGTTTGGGTTCTGGCCAATCAGAAAGCACGACTCATATCCAGGGCGGGGTGGCAGGGTTTGGTCGGCACACGACTTTCATCAACGAACCGTGTGCTATTCGCAAACCAGATTGCATATATTTGTTAACACATACTGTAGTGAGATCAATTGAGTGTGCTTCCTCTATGATATAATAATAGTAATAATAATAGTAATAATAATAATAGTAATAATAATAATAACAATAATAATAATAATAATAACAAAAACAGTTCATATTCATTGCCTGAGCTGACAACATATCAAGGTCAACATATTAACGGTTCATACATCAACAGAAAACCAGGCATAACTCACAGATTTAGTACACGCGACCGTTCTAAATTGAACGACTTAAGTTGCAGGGTGGGCATAAAGACTAGTATTATAGCTTAATTTGAAGGAAATATGCCCTAGAGGCAATAATAAAAGTTATTATTTATTTCCTTATATCATGATAAATGTTTATTATTCATGCTAGAATTGTATTAACCAGAAACATGATACATGTGTGAATACATAGACAAACAGAATGTCACTAGTATGCCTCTACTTGACTAGCTCATTGATCAAAGATGGCTATGTTTCCTGACCATAGACAAAGAGTTGTCATTTGATTAACGGGGTCACATCATTAGGAGAATGATGTGATTGACTTGACCCATTTCGTTAGCTTAGCACTTGATCGTTTAGTTTGTTGCTATTGCTTTCTTCATGAATTATACATGTTCCTATGACTATGAGATTATGCAACTCCCGTTTACCGGAGGAACCCTTTGTGTGCTACCAAACGTCACAACGTAATTGGGTGATTATAAAGGTGCTCAATAGGTGTCTCCGAAGGTACTTGTTGGGTTGGCGTATTCAGAGATTAGGATTTGTCACTTTGATTGTCGGAGAGGTATCTCTGGGCCCACTCGGTAATACACACCACTTAAGCCTTGCAAGCATTGCAACTAATGAGTTGGTTGTGGGATGATGTGTTACGGAACGAGTAAAGAGACTTGCCAGTAACGAGATTGAACTACGTATTGAGATACTGACAATCAAATCTCGGGCAAGTAACATACCGATGACAAAGGGAACAACGTATGTTGTTATGCGGTCCGACCGATAAAGATCTTCGTAGAATATGTAGGAGCCAATATGTGCATCTAGGTTCTGCTATTGGTTATTGACCAGAGAGGTGTCTCGGTCATGTCTACATAGTTCTCGAACCCGTAGGGTCTGCACGCTTAACGTTCGTTGACGATATAGGACTATATGAGTTATGTATGTTGGTGACCGAATGTTGTTCGGAGTCCGGGATGATATCATGGACATGACGAGGAACTCCGGAATGGTCCGGAGATAAAGTTTGATATATGGGATAATAGTGTTTGGTCACAGGAAGGGTTCCGGAATTCACCGGAAGGGGTTCCGGATGTTTCCCGAAATGTTTGGGTACGAGAATACTTTATTTGGGCCAAAGGGGAAAGCCCACAAGGTTTTTGGAAAGCACAAAAGGAAGTTTTGCGGAGTCCAGGGTCCAGACGCCAGGGTCCCTGGTGTCTGGGTCCAGACGTCGGGAACCCTGGCGTCTGGCCCTGGAGTCCGAGAAGGACTCTTGCCTTTCGGGTGAAACCGACTTTGTGGAGGCTTTTACTCCATGTTTCGACCCAAGGCTCAACATATAAATAGAGGGGCAGGGCTAGCACCCAAGACAGATCAAGAAACACCAAGCCGTGTGCCGGCTACCCCGTCCCCTCTAGTTTATCATCCGTCATAGTTCTCGTAGTGCTTAGGCGAAGCCCTGCGGAGATTGTTCTTCACCAACACCGTCACCACACCGTCGTGCTGCCGGAACTCATCTACTACTTCGCCCCTCTTGTTGGATCGAGAAGGCGAGGACGTCACCGAGCCGTACGTGTGCAGAACTTGGAGGTGCCATGCTTTCGGTACTTGGATCGGTCGGATCATGAAGACATACGACGACATCAACCGCATTGATATAACGCTTCCGCGAACGGTCTACGAGGGTACGTAGACAACACTCTCTCCTCTCGTTGCTATGCATCACCATGTTCTTGCATGTGCGTAGGAAATTTTTGAAATTGCTACATTCCCCAACAGTGGTATCAGAGCCAGGTTTTATGCATAGATGTTATATGCACGAGTAGAACACAAGTGAGTTGTGGGCGATATAAGTCATACTACTTACCAGCATGTCATACTTTGGTTCGGCGGTATTGTTGGATGAGGCAGCCCGGACCGACATTACGCGTACGCTTACGCGAGACTGGTTCTACTGACGTGCTTTGCACACAGGTGGCTGGCGGGTGTCAGTTTGTCCAACTTTAGTTGAACCAAGTGTGGCTACGCCCGGTCCTTGAGAAGGTTAAAACAACACTAACTTGACAAACTATCGTTGTGGTTTTGATGCGTAGGTAAGAACGGTTCTTGCTCAGCCCATAGCAGCCACGTAAAACTTGCAACAACAAAGTAGAGGACGTCTAACTTGTTTTTGCAGGGCATGATGTGATGTGATATGGTCAAGGCATGATGCTATATTTTATTATATGAGATGATCATGTTTTGTAACCGAGTTATCGGCAACTGGCAGGAGCCATATGGTTGTCACTTTATTGTATGCAATGCAAACGCCCTGTAATGCTTTACTTTATCACTAAACGGTAGCGATAGTCGTAGAAGCATAAGTTGGCGAGACGACAATGATGCTACGATGGAGATCAAGGTGTCGCGCCGGTGACGATGGTGATCATGACGGTGCTTCGGAGATGGAGATCACAAGCACAAGAAGATGATGGCCATATCATATCACTTATATTGATTGCATGTGATGTTTATCTTTTATGCATCTTATCTTGCTTTGATTGACGGTAGCATTATAAGATGATCTCTCACTAAATTATCAAGATATAAGTGTTCTCCCTGAGTATGCACCGTTGCGAAAGTTCTTCGTGCTGAGACACCACGTGATGATCGGGTGTGATAGGCTCTACGTTCAAATACAATGGGTGCAAAACAGTTGCACACGCGGAATACTCAGGTTAAACTTGATGAGCCTAGCATATAACAGATATGGCCTCGGAACACGGAGACCAAAAGGTCGAGCGTGAATCATATAGTAGATATGATCAACATAGTGATGTTCACCATTGAAACTACTCCATCTCACGTGATGATCGGACGTGGTTTAGTTGATATGGGTCACGTGATCACTTAGAAGATTAGAGGGATGTCTATCTAAGTGGGAGTTCTTAAGTAATTGAACTTAAATTTATCATGAACTTAGTACCTGATAGTTTCTTGCTTGTCTATGTTGATTGTAGATAGATGGCTCGTGCTGTTGTTTTGTTAAATTTTAATGCGTTCCTTGAGAAAGCAAAGTTGAAAGATGATGGTAGCTTACACGGACTGTGTCCGTAACTTGAGGATTATCCTCATTGCTACACAGAAGAATTACGTCCTAGAAGCACCGCTAGGTGTACAACCTGCGCCAGCAACTGCAGACATTGTGAATGCCTGGCAGTCATGTGTTGATGACTACTCGATAGTTCAGTGTGCCATGCTTTACGACTTATGACCGGGACTTCAACGATGTTTTGAACGTCATGGAGCATATGAGATGTTCCAGGAGTTGAAGTTAATATTTCAAGCAAATGCCCTGATTGAGAGATATGAAGTCTCCAATAAGTTCTACAGCTGCAAGATGGAGGAGAATAGTTCTGTCAGTGAGCATATACTCAGAATGTCTGGGTACTGCAATCACTTGATGCAATTGGGAGTTAATCTTCCGGATGATAGCTTCATTGATAGAATTTTTCAATCACTTCCACCAAGCTACAAGAGCTTCGTGATGAACTATAATATTCAAGGGATGGATAAGATGATTCCCGAGCTCTTCGCAATGCTAAAGGATGCGGAGGTAGAAATCAAGAAGGAGCATCAAGTGTTGATGGTCAATAAGACCACCAGTTTCAAGAAAAAGGGCAAAGGGAAGAAGAAGGGAAACTTCAAGAAGAACGGCAAACAAGTTGCTTCTCAAGAGAAGAAACCCAAGTCTGGACCTAAGCCTGAGACTGAGTGCTTCTACTGCAAGCAGACTGGTCACTGGAAGCGGAACTGCCCCAAGTATTTGGCGGATAAGAAGGATGGCAAGGTGAACAAAGGTATATGTGATATACATGTTATTGATGTGTACCTTACTAATGCTCGCAGTAGCACCTGGGTATTTGATACTGGTTCTGTTGCTAATATTTGCAACTCGAAACAGGGGCTACGGATTAAGCGAAGATTGGCTAAGGACGAGGTGACGATGCGCGTGGGAAATGGTTCCAAAGTCGATGTGATCGCAGTCGGCACGCTACCTCTACATCTACCTTCGGGATTAGTTTTAGACCTGAATAATTGTTATTTGGTGCCAGCGTTGAGCATGAACATTATATCTGGATCTTGTTTGATGCGAGACAGTTATTCATTTAAATCAGAGAATAATGGTTGTTCTATTTATATGAGTAATATCTTTTTATGGTCATGCACCCTTGAAGAGTGGTCTATTCTTATTGAATATCGATAGTAGTGATACACATATTCATAATATTGAAGCCAAAAGAGGCAGAGTTGATAATGATAGTGCAATTTATTTGTGGCACTGCCGTTTTGGTCATATCGGTATAAAGCACATGAAGAAACTCCATACTGATGGACTTTTGGAACCACTTGATTATGAATCACGTGGTACTTGCGAACCGTGCCTCATGGTCAAGATGACTAAAACACCGTTCTCCGGAACTATGGAGCGAGCAACAGATTTGTTGGAAATCATACATACAGATGTGTGTGGTCCGATGAATATTGAGGCTCGCGGCGGGTATCGTTATTTTCTCACCTTCACAGATGATTTAAGCAGATATGGGTGTATCTACTTAATGAAACATAAGTCTGAAACATTTGAAAAGTTGAAAGAATTTCAGAGTGAAGTTGAAAATCATCGTAACAAGAAAATAAAGTTTCTACGATCTGATCGTGGAGGAGAATATTTGAGTTATGAGTTTGGTCTTCATTTGAAACAATGCGGAATAGTTTCGCAACTCACGCCACTCGGAACACCACATCGTAATGGTGTGTCCGAACATCGTAATCGTACTTTACTAGATATGGTGCGATCTATGATGTCTCTTACTGATTTACTGCTATCATTTTGGGGTTATGCTTTAGAGACAACTGCATTCACGTTAAATAGGGCACCATCAAAATCCATTGAGACGACGCCTTATGAACTATGGTTTGGCAAGAAACCAAAGTTATCGTTTCTTAAAGTTTGGGGCTGCAATGCTTATGTGAAAAAGCTTCAACCTGATAAGCTCGAACCCAAATCAGAGAAATGTGTCTTCATAGGATACCCAAAAGAGACTGTTGGGTACACCTTCTATCACAGATCCGAAGGCAAGATTTTTGTTGCTAAATTTGGAATCTTTCTAGAGGAGTTTCTCTCGAAAGAAGTGAGTGGGAGGAAAGTAGAACTTGATGAGGTAACTGTACCTGCTCCCTTATTGGAAAGTAGTTCATCACAGAAACCGGTTCCTGTGACACCTACACCAATTAGTGAGGAAGTTAATGATGATGATCATGAAACTTCAGATCAAGTTGTTACTGAACCTCATAGGTCAACCAGAGTATCCGCACCAGAGTGGTATGGTAATCCTGTTCTGGAGGCTATGTTGCTAGACCATGACGAATCTACGAACTATGAAGAAGTGATGGTGAGCCCAGATTCCGCAAAATGGCTTGAAGCCATGAAATCTAAGATGGGATCCATGTATGAGAACAAAGTGTGGACTTTGGTTGACTTGTCCGTTGATTAGCAAGCCGTCGAGAATAAATGGATCTTCAAGAAGAAGACTTATGCTGGTGGTAATGTTACTGTCTATAAATCTCGACTTGTTGCAAAAGGTTTTCGACAAGTTCAAGGGATTGACTATGATGAGACCTTCTCACCCGTAGCGATGCTAAATTCTGTCCGAATCATGTTAGCAATTGCCGCATTTTATGATTATAAAATTTGGCAAATGGATGTCAAAACTGCATTCCTGAATGGATTTCTGGAAGAAGAGTTATATATGATGCAACCGGAAGGTTTTATCGATCCAAAGGGAGCTAACAAAGTGTGCAAGCTCCAGCGATCCATTTACGGACTGGTGCAAGCCTCTCGGAGTTGGAATAAACATTTTGATAGTGTGGTCAAAGCATATGCTTTTATACATACTTTTGGAGAAGCCTGTATTTACAAGAAAGTGAGTGGGAGCTCTGTAGCATTTCTAATTTTATATGTGGATGACATATTGTTGATTGGAAATGATATAGAATTTCTGGATAGCATAAAAGGATATTTGAATAAAATTTTTTCAAATGAAAGACCTCGGTGAAGATGCTTATATATTGGGCATCAAGATCTATAGAGATAGATCGAGACGCTTAATTGGACTTTCACAAAGCACATACCTTGACAAAGTTTTGAAGAAGTTCAAAATGGATCAAGCAAAGAAAGGGTGCTTGCCTGTGTTACAAGGTGTGAAGTTGAGTAAGACTCAATGCCCGACCACTGCAGAAGATAGAGAGAAAATGAAAGATGTTCCCTATGCTTCAGCCATAGGCTCTATCATGTATGCAATGCTATGTACGAGACCTTATGTGTGCCTTGCTATTAGTTTAGCAGGGAGGTACCAAAGTAATCCAGGAGTGGATCACTGGACAGCGGTCAAGAACATCCTGAAATACCTAAAAAGGACAAAGGATATGTTTCTCGTTTATGGAGGTGACAAAGAGCTCGTCGTAAATGGTTACGTCGATGCAAGCTTTGACACTGATCCGGACGACTCTAAATCGCAAACCGGATACGTGTTTTTATTAAACGGTGGAGCTATCAGTTGGTTCGGTTCTAAACAAAGCGTCATAGCGGGATCTTCATGTGAATAGGAGTACATAGCTGCTTCAGAAGCAGGAAATGAAGGAGTCTGGATGATGGAGTTCATATCCGATCTAGGTGTCATACCTAGTGCATCGGGTCCAATGAAAATCTTTTGTGACAATACTGGTGCAATTGCTTTGGCAAAGGAATCCAGATTTCACAAGAGAACCAAGCACATCAAGAGACGCTTCAACTCCATCCGGGACCAAGTCTAGGTGGGAGACATAGAGATTTGCACGATACACACGGATTTGAATGTTGCAGACCCGTTGACTAAGCCTCTTCCACGAGCAAAACATGATCAACATCAAGGCTCCATGGGTGTTAGAATCATTACTGTGTAATCTAGATTATTGACTCTAGTGCAAGTGGGAGACTGAAGGAAATATGCCCTAGAGGCAATAATAAAAGTTATTATTTATTTCCTTATATCATGATAAATGTTTATTATTCATGCTAGAATTGTATTAACCAGAAACATGATACATGTGTGAATACATAGACAAACAGAATGTCACTAGTATGCCTCTACTTGACTAGCTCGTTGATCAAAGATGGTTATGTTTCCTGACCATAGACAAAGAGTTTTCATTTGATTAACGGGGTCACAGCATTAGGAGAATGATGTGATTGACTTGACCCATTTCGTTAGCTTAGCACTTGATCGTTTGGTTTGTTTCTATTGCTTTCTTCATGACTTATACATGTTCCTATGACTATGAGATTATGCAACTCCCGTTTACCGGAGGAACACTTTGTGTACTACCAAACGTCACAACGTAACTAGGTGATTATAAAGGTGCTCTACAGGTGTCTCCAAAGGTACTTGTTGGGTTGGCGTATTGCGAGATTAGGATTTGTCACTCCGATTGTCGGAGAGGTATCTCTAGGCCCACTCGGTAATACACATCACTTCAGCCTTGCAAGCATTGCAACTAATGAGTTGGTTGTGGGATGATGTGTTACGGAACGAGTAAAGAGACTTGCCAGTAACGAGATTGAACTAGGTATTGAGATACCAACGATCGAATCTCGGGCAAGTAACATACCGATGACAAAGGGAACAACGTAAGTTGTTATGCGGTCCGGCCGATAAAGATCTTCGTAGAATATGTAGGAGCTAATATGGGCATCCAGGTTCCACTATTGGTTATTGACCAGAGAGGTGTCTCGGTCATGTCTACATAGTTCTTGAACCCGTAGGGTCCGCACGCTTAACATTCGTTGATGATATAGTACTATATGAGTTATGTATGTTGGTGACCAAATGTTGTTCGGAGTCCGGGATGAGATCACGTACATGACGAGGAACTCCGGAATGGTCCGAAGATAAAGTTTGATATATGGGATAATAGTGTTTGGTCATTGGAAGGGTTCCGGAATTCACCGGAAGGGGTTCCGGATGTTCCCCGAAATGTTTGGGTACGAGAACACTTTATTTGGGCCAAAGGGGAAAGCCCACAAGGTTTTTGGAAAGCACAAATGGAAGTTGCGGAGTCCAGCGGCCAGACGCCAGGGTCCCTGGCGTCTGGGTCCAGACGCCGGGAACCATGGCATCTGGCCCTGGAGTCCGAGAAGGACTCTTGCCTTTCGGGTGAAACCGAATTTGTGGAGGCTTTTACTCCAAGTTTCGACCCCAAGGTTCAACATATAAATAGAGGGGTAGGGCTAGCACCCCGTCCCCTCTAGTTTATCCCCCGTCATAGTTTCGTAGTGCTTAGGCGAAGCCCTGCGGAGATTGTTCTTCACCAACATCGTCACCACGCCGTTGTGCTGCCGGAACTCATCTACTACTTCGCCCCTCTTACTGGATCGAGAAGGCGAGGACGTCACCGAGCCGTACGTGTGCAGAACTCGCAGTTGCCGTGCTTTCGGTACTTGGATCTGTCGGATCGTGAAGACATACGACTACATCAATCGCGCTGATATAACGCTTCCGTGAATGGTCTATGAGGGTATGTAGACAACACTCTCTCCTCTCGTTGCTATGCATCACCTTGTTCCTGCGTGTGCGTAGGAAAATTTTGAAATTACTACAACATAATTCCCATGTACATGGGGGAACTGGGATCATTAAGTTGACCCTGAATAAACTTGGGGGTTTTGATGATTTTACGCTGCTCTGTTACACGGGTGCGTGATCCCTTGGCTGGCAACTCATCAAATTCATCGTACTCGTCCTGATCGGCAACATCGTCGTCACCAAGTACCCTTCTCTTCCCATGCATCGCTAAATGGCCGTTCTTATGCAAGGGGTCTTCCACAAAGAAAATCCGGGTAGCATCGCTGGCAAGAATGAATGGGTCCACGTGATATGACATTGTTGTCCTGTTAATACAGGTCTTCCTGTACTCATCAATCCTTACCTGACCAAGAGTGATCCATGCGCACCTGAATAATGCCACCTTAACTTTCACATAGTCAAGCTCCCAAATCTCTTTGATGGTTCCATAGTATACCCTTTTATCAGCTTCATTTACAGTCATGCATTCTATTCGAACAGAGCTGTTCTGATACGAGGTCTTCTTATCATGTTCCTCAGTGTAGAACATGTATCCATTTATTTCATATGCTTGGTACATCAGCACCGTAGGTGATGGCTTTTGTGCCAACCACGTAGCAATGTCATCGATGGATCCTTGTGCCAAATGATTCTTCAGCCATTCGGCGTAGTTCTTAGTGTGCTCCTTCATCTCCACATCTGATGAAGGCACCATTGGTAAGAATCTTTGGCGTATCTCCGCCAAGTGTTCTTCGGCATAAGCGATGAGAACTGGGCTGTTAAGCAGTACCATCAAATGGGCTTTCTCTGCCAATTCTCCGGGTGCAGCCATTTGCGTGCCAGCAAGGACTGGCTTACCTTTCAGCCTTCCCTCGTGGCGAGAGAGGGGCAAACCTATAGGTCTTTGTTTCATGTATTCAGTGCAAAACTCAACCACTTCCTCTATGGTATAACTTTGTAGGATGCTTGCCTATGGATGGTTTTGGTTCCGACAAAAGCGCTTCAGTATTCCCATGAACCGCTCGAAGGGATACATGTTGCGAAGAAACACAGGACCACAATACCTTATCTTGTCGACAAGGTGCACAGTGAGATGGAACATGACATCAAAGAATGACGGTGGGAAAAGCATCTCTAGGTTGGAAAATATTCTTACAATATCATCTTTCATATGATCCAACTCTTCAGGATCTACACCTTTCTGCCATAGTTGGTTGAAGAAATCACAGAGGTCAATGAGTGTGTTTCTTATATCTTTGTCCATCAGATTCCTGATGGCCACCGGGAGGATTTCTGTCAACATTACGTGGCAATCATGTGACTTCATGTGTCCCAACTTCATTTTATCTGAGCTCACATCCACGAGACTTCTGATGTTTGCACGGTAGGAAGAGGGTGTCTTAACTAACAACAAATAGGTGAAGAACCGTGTTGCTTCTTTTGTACTGAAATTGTAACTCTGGCGAGCTTTGATGAATTTGTCATCATCTTCTGCTTCACTCTTGCCTTGTGATTGATCAGCAAGCATATCAAGCCGTGAACCGTGACCATCCTTTCTTTTACCTTTAATCTTGAGCACAATACCAAGGATGCTTTCACATACATTCTTCTCTACGTGCATGACATCGATGCAGTGATGTACACATAGAATCTCCTAGTAAGGTAATTTCCAGAACACCGGATTCTTCTTAAACACTTGATTCTTGGGTGTTAGTTTCACCGTCAAAGGGTGGTTCTTGCCAAGCACAACATTAATTTTTTAGCCATGTTGTGGACCACCTCCCCTTCATAGGGTCTTGGGCCCGCACCTGCCTCTACCGTACCATCAAATTCAGCTTTCATCTTTTGGTATGGGTGATTTTTTCGTAAGAACCTACGATGAAGAAAATACACTATTTTGCGTGAGTTGGGAAGTCTTCTGCTAGCTGTCCTATCCATGCATGTGACACACCCTGCATCTCCCCTTGTTTTCTGCCCCGATGTGTTGCCTAATGCCGGCATATCTTAAATGATGTGCACCAGCATCGCATGTAGATCGAAAATATCATTTCTGTAAGCATCATAACATTTTACAGTAGGTGCATCTATCCACACTGTCAGCAGTTCTTCTACCAGTAGCTGAAAGTAAATGTCGATGTCATTTCCAGGTTGCTTCGGGCCTTGGATAATCATTGACATCATAATGTATTTTTTCTTCATACACAACCAAGGAGTTAGGTTATATATGCACAGAAGCACCGGCCATGTGCTGTGATTGATGCTCATATACCCAAAAGGATTCATCCCGTCAGTACACTCCCCGAGCCTTATACTTCTAGGATCCTTGGCAAAATTTTCAAACTTTTTGTCGGTTTATTCCCACTGAGCCCCATCTTTCGGGTGCCTCATAAATCTATCCGCAATTCCCTCATCATGATGCCACCGCAACCTCTTTGCCTCTCTAGGGTTTGCAAACAAATGCCTCAACCTTGGAATTAAAGGCAAGTACCAAACAACCTTGAATGGGATTCCTGTATTGATCTCGTCGTCCAATTTGTACTTTTCCTTTGCTCTCCTGCGCTTCTATCGTGCATGCTTGCATGTGGGACCTGCACGAAAATCTTTGTACTCACCACGGTACAATATACAATTATTCACACAAGCGTGTTTCTTCTGTACTTCAAGTTTCAATGGACAAAAAATTTTCTACGCTTCATTCGTGCTTCCGGGGAGCACATTATCTTCCGGAAGAATTTCTTTCAAAAGACCTAACATCTCTGTGAAGCCCTTGTGTGATAGACTGTTTGTTGCTTTAAATCTGAGAAGCACCAGGGTGGCACTCAACCTAGAATATTTCTTTTTGCAACCTAGATACAATTCTTTCTTGGAGTCCGCATCAATGGTTGGCAGATCCTTGTACCCAATCATATCCTTTTCCGGGCCCTCGAAATCTGCAATCATAGCAGCAAAATCTGGCATATCAAGATCGTCGTCATCTGCGTCGACATCTTGGTTTTCCAGTGGGCGTTTCGGCTTTCCGGTGTTCCATTGGTAGCTTGAAGCCTCTGCCCCGATGTTAGATTCAACATCCATGTGACACTGATCGGGGTTTGGCATCTCCCTTCCCTGGGTATCTTCATCCACGACCTCCTCTTCACCATGTCTGGTCCAACGTGTATATCCATCCACGAATCCCCTAGAGACTAAGTGCATCTGGACATCTGCAACTTCATGTGACTCTATATTGGCACAATCAGTACATGGAAACATGATGTAATCTGCATCACCAATTCTCCTCTTAGTACTTTTAACCAAATCCATGAACTCTGTCACGCCACTGATAAAATCTGCGGTTTTCCGATTCTTCATCCATCGAGATCGTTCCATCTGCAGCACAAGAACAGTAATTAAAAACAAAACAACAACATAAATACATAGATTAACTGCCACCCAAAGATGTGTGCATAAATCACAAGGTTTTATTTTAATAATTACTGAGGGTGCTCCATGTTGTTATCCAGACGTGCAATGACAAAAATTAATGGCCAGTTGATTTATACGCAGAGTACTAGTTACAATACTACACTTAGGAACTGAATACCTTAATTTAGCCACTCACAAAAAGAATACCTTAATTAATTAGCCACGTGGCGACCTCCACCCAGCAGACAGACAAGCGCGATGCAGCGGCACGCCGAGATAGCAGGGTCGAGGAGCAAAGCTTAGTACGGCTGCCGCCTGAAGTTAGACCTCCACTATCACGCCGACCTCGATGGTTGAGCTCCTCCTATCTCCCGCCGCAGACCAAGGATTGACCTCCTATGACGCCGCCACCGCCCACCGACCGAGGATTGACCTCTTCTCCGGTAGCCGCTACCTAGGCCGCCGCCGCCATCTCTATATGCAAAGCGGCTATTTTTTTGATGGATATCCGCGGAGCGGCTTTTTACACGGTATCTCACCGTAACTCAATTATATGGACAGGGTAGTACATCACATACGGTTATGTAACGACAACAGTGTCTAACCTACGTTGTCTTCTCACATGGTTTGGTGCAGAAATCGTGTGTGACGTTGTAATACCTAACACAAACGACATGTACAAATAGTGTGCCATATAAAACACATATATATATAGTGCCATTAGTAGTTACCGACCGTTAGCTTATCTCCACAGTTTCCCCATTTCCCCCAAATCCCTACATAGCCTCCAAATTCCCTCGCGTGGCGCTGACATTGGGGGAATGCGGACGAGTGGTGCTGATGGTTTCGGTGCGGCTTCTCCTGCTCGTATCGCCGCCACAACGGCGGTCGCCGCCGAGCACTTGCCTAAGGTCATCAGAAGGCAGGTGTACTACGGATCCTAATCGTCCTGTCAAGTTCCAATCTATCCCGATATTTTTTAGCATGTCCAAAGTATAGCTCCTTGCTGAATCCGTCCTGAATGACCCCCCCAGGAAAGCGATCTGCCGCCGGATCCGGAGCTTGACTCTAGACTCCCACAACACGAGTTTGACTCCGAGTTTTGCGCCACTGAGAAGTACCAAAAGCTGAGTTGTGTGCACGGGCACACTCTCGCTCGACGTATATGCATAGAGGGATTCGACATTGGCAGGTGGTTTCTCAGTTGCCCCTTAGAGGTTAGTGCTAATTAAGTTCATCATTTTACTTCAGCTAATGCCACCGCTCATCCAGAATACTATTTAACATTGGTAGGAATATGAGGCTTGTGCCTTTGTTAACTGGCTGGATGAAGAATGGCATGGCAGGGCTCGGAGTGTTATCACCAAGCTCGCAGAAGATAACGTAAAGCTGAAGAAGAAACCGGCTAATCTGGAATGTACAATCAGTACGATGAAGCAAGAAAGAATCAATCACACGCAACAGATGAAAGCAAGAGACAAGAAGGAACTAGCATGTGTAGTTGTGGTTGTCGCATTAGCCAGGTTCTATGCACTGTTTGCATTGATGATTAGGGGTTTTGTTTGACAGTATTGCTAAAGCACATCTGGATGTGCTCTAAGTAATGCACATCTAGGTCCTATGCCATTGATGTTACGCGAAGATTCGTGCAGATATTTTTCTTTGTCTTTTTTCTTTTCCTTTCTAGTTTGATTATTACTGGCTTTATCAATAAGAAAAGCTTAATGTATTGCTTGCCAAATGTCCTACTCCGTTCGTACCGGTATCGGTGCATAATCCCAAAACTCGTTCCTTGTTTTTGTCCTGAAAAAGGAAACCAGCCAAATAGCCAATAGGAGTCCTGCACAACCCCGGGAATTTGGAGCGACTGGGTATAATTACGGTTGATTATATCAGCGGTTAGATAATACGTCAACCCCTTCTTCAATCCCCCTCCCCCCGCGCAAGAAAATCCCCCCGCTTCAATTGGCAGTTCCACTTCTTTGCATACCCCCCGCGCTTAAGTGGCCACCATCTTCATCGTCCCCGGCAGGCCGTGCTACACACTGGCACACACTCTACAACCATGTCGAGCGACAACGAGGATGACAGCTCGGCCAGCAGTCTGGCGCCCGATGATAGGTAAACATCGGAATCATCTCGCTCATCTTCCATGAGTCAGACGTCGAGCCCAGACCTTGATTATATCTGGTTCATGGAAGGGACCCCGCCTCCGGAGTCGTCAGACGACAACCAGATGGACGAGGAGCCGTTGGAGGATGAAGAAGAGGACGACGATGATGATGAGGAGGGATGGTCGAACGAGGAGGAGGAGGAGGAGGAGGACGACAGCAACGACGACGGCGGCGATGAAAAGCCAACGGTTAGGGGCAAGAAGCGTCCTCGCCAAGATGATGTTGCGGGGCCATCCAACAACAACAACAACAACAAGGACGAAATTAAGCAGACTGTATATATCTCTGTTTATCCTGTCAATCTCATCGCAGACGGTTAGTAATATGTATTCGACAGAGATCCTCTACATTATCGCCCACAGGTTGGTTTGTTGAACTATGTGCCCTGACGAGCACACAATTCACAAAAAAGACCGTATGGGATGTCTATAATGATCGCACACAATTCTGATTACCGACCTGTTTGTCGGGTATCACAGACATCTTGTTACCTCGAATCGTTTGTGTTCACCTCAATCATCGCAAATGGTTCATCAGAGTGAACTGTATGCCATATATCGCACACACCTTGATCTGGCTGCCCGTTTCTGTTGTTCTGTCTCATCGCAAATAGTTCATACAGATCAACCGTATGCCCTTCATCGCACACACAACTAAAATCTGAACCGTGTTTGATGCATCCTTCATCGCAAATGTTTTGCACCTTTTTGACGGTTTTCATACACCACCGTTTGCGATTATTGCATCACACACAGTTTCTCGAAGGGCCTCTAATCGTAGTGTCACGTTAGCAGCATCCTACAGTAGTGAATCTTATTAGCTTTGTCCTGTTTGGCGCTAAAATCCTCCAGCGCTTGTTGTTGGACCAGAAAGTATCCATCTGAATGCTCCATGGACTTTCGCAGTCCTTCCGCTTGTTGTCGCAGAACAGTTGATCGATGTCTTTCAGCTTGTAGTTGAGACTCAAGAAACCTAACTGATTTAGATAGTGAGTTTGTATAGCTTGTGCAAGCGGTAGTGGCCAGTAACTCGAACACTAAACAAAGACAGGACTTTGGGGTTGTCTCACTGTCTTCAAGATAGTCTTCCTTAGCTGTTTTATCAGCTTTGTTGGAGACCAAAAAGGATGTCTCACTATCCTGAACCTTACCTGCATTACTTCCTTTACCATTGCTTAATAAGGCACTCTTCCCCACTATTCTGTCAGCATTCTAAAATAAGAAACAAGTAGACACATAAAAGGTTTAGCATGTACTAGTATATGAAACTCATTTCGGCGAACCAGTTCATTAGTAAGGTGGACAAGATTAAACTACCAAGTCTTGTATTGCCAAGTAGTACATAATAAAAGCATCAAACAAACATATATCTATGTCCTATGGTCACTGCGCTGTCTTGCCAAATCAAAAGAGAGACATGGTTCAAATCATATCAGTTCAAGACAAAGCAGCAGTGAAAGAATACAAATTGTGGGAAACTACACGACACAACACGATTTCAGATGGGTACCACGGGTCTACATGTACAACACCACTGTTGGCTCTATTGTGATGCTAGTAATGTGCATGATATGAGAAGTTAAGTGTATACACAATTGAAATTGAAATCAACAGATCTATTGATAAGAGCAAACCTGTTAAAGAAACATGCATGAACATACCTGTTGTGCCATTGGAGTTTCGATTGGATCCTTCAATTTGAAAATAAGTTTGTATGAGTAAATACAGTGATACAAGAGCAAAGCAGTATGCAGGATAGCAATGGAATCTTAAATTAGAACAGTTGTTCTTCAGGTTTAAGAACTTGTTCTACATGAACAGAGTACAATAAGATGCAAGAAGATAGTACTTAAAAATAGAAAATGAGCTCATAGACCTTAGCACATTCTTAGTTCGGGACCAGTACAGAACAAGGCGTTCCCAGTCATTGTCCAGTAAATGTGTCTCAGGAGAACGTAAGGGAATTTGATGAGTTTCTTTGCCAGTGAAGTATGTTTTCTTCAGGTAATTTCGATACTGCCACCAAGCATTCTTGAAGATAGGAAAGGTATTAGCACAGGTCACCTCATCCTGAGTTTCCAAATCGGTCCTTCTCTACAGAGAAAAATGGGAAAATTTGTTGTATTATAACCATCATGGAGGTAGAATGTATGGACAGAGCAAAGTAATTGCCATGAATAACATTACTTACACATAACTCATGTACAAACACCTTCAACTGGCATTTTCCTTCATCTTCAGTATATTATTTCCATGATGGGAAGATACGCACACATGATTTAATAACATCAAATGCAATAGATGCTAAACTACGACTGGCTGGTTGTGCTTCCTCCACAGGAATAGGCGTACTAACTGGTGGAGTTGGGGTTCGCCGTGGTAGTACTGGCCCTTTGGGCACTGGAGCTTCCTTACTAAATGCTCTTGTTTTGGAGCTCTGTGGTGGAGATGGTGTCGTGTCAATAGGAACTGGGTTACTATCTGTTGGGGTTGGGGTTAGATTGGGTGAAGCTGGTTCTCTGTCCATCGTAGTTGGGGTACAATCTGCGAGAGTCTGGGTTATGTGTGGTAGGGCTGGTTCTCGTGCATGTACAACCGGGGTGCTATCTCCACCAAGAGGTAGCACTATTTTATTTGAAGACCATGTTTTTCTTCCGCTAGATACTGCCATCACCCGCTCCAATTCAAATGGCTGATAAACAGGAAACATAGTTGAATGTACAGACATTGTATGAGAGACAGATGCACTATATAGTGTGGAAAAAAGAGGGCATGAAATAGTTGACATGTATATTGTTTAACTAAAAACGGATAGCATGACATAATTTCACATATATGATGTCTATCTAAACTAGATAGCATAGCATAACATAATTCAAATATATGATGAATAACTAAACAGGATCACATGACATAATTCACATACATGTTATCTAAGTAATCAGGATCACATGATTTAATTCGCATATGTGATTTATATTCTAAACAGAGGGCATTCGATATGATGTCTTAACTAAGAACATGGTGTTGAATATTGTGTATATGATGTCTAAACTATGCAATGCAAGACACCATATGCATGATATGAGCAGTATAACCATGCCAAGTTAGAGCATGCACCTCGGCGGGGGAATAGGACTGGTCATCTGTCTCTGAATCCATCTCTGAGGAGCTATCGGGACCCAACAAGAGATCTGCTTCGACAGGTAGCACTATCTTCTCTGAAGGCCTTGTTTTCACTCCAGATTTTTCCATCTCCCACCCAAATGGCTGATCCACAGGAAGAGTAGTTTAATGTACAAACATTGTCGACAAATGGAAATGTAATGAAGAAAAGGATGGGCAAGATATCATTCAAATATATTATGCCTAGTTAAACAGGATGGCATTGCACATTTCACATATATTATGGCTGGCTAAAAGACATGAGACTGCATAATTCCCATATATGATATAGAAACTAAACAGGTGGCATTACAGAACATGTCTAAACTAAGCAGATGACATATATGATGTCAAAAGTAGGCACTGCAAGGCAACATATGCACGATATGACTAACATCATCATGCCAAGGTAGAGCAAACACCTTGGGGGTTAAATAGGAGTGGCCAGTTGCGTCTGAATCCGCCTCAAAACAGATATCTTCCTCTGGATTACAATCTGGAGAGGGGGGGAGGGTTTGCCATTGAACCCACCATGGAGCAATGTCTGCATGACATTGTATTGCCACGCAAAACTCTTTTCTTTTTCTATACATGTTCAACATGACGGTGTACAATATCTTACATGCATATGAAAAAATATGGTGAGATTTTGTAAGGAGAGCATGCAGAAATCTAGAGTGATGGTAACAACTAGTGGATGGATCCAAAAATAATGATAGCAGGCTGACGATTGCTTTAATTTAATAAAAAGACAGATGATGATTGCTTTACAATTTGTTTCCCACCCAAGATGAACAACATAGGCATAGCCTAGCTGAACCAGATATTAGACAGAGATAATATTCATTGCTGCCTCGATATGTGCCCCACAACTAATTTAGAACTCAAGCTTGAACATTAATTTGGACCTGACTTGGAGTCTAAGAGGGGGACAGGATGATAAAGTAGCAGGTAATTTTAAGCAATACATAACATAAGCAGAAACAAAGAGTGCAACCTCTCTTGTGGACCCGTGTACTCCTCAGGTTCATCTGCTGAGTTGATGATGGTGATGCCGTTGCGGTGGGTGCCGGCGACAGGGAAGGAGATATGAGGCGGCGAAAGACGGTCATGGGTCGTGATGTCTGGTCTGGTGGATGCTTCTGTCGATGGAGCAGCTCAGGTGAGGTGGACGACGTCGCGGCAGGAGTAGGACAAACCACACAATGTTTCCTTCGACACCTACCTGTAACTGAAGTAATTCTGTAAGGGCTCATTTGGTTTGCATGATTCTAAAAACGAAGGGATAGGAAAAACACCGGAATAGGATATGAATGCGCATGGTAAACAAAGCATTTATAAACATGGGATTTCTGTCAACTTGGGTGTTTGGTTCACAGGAATTGTAAGAGCAGAGGAATGCAAAGAAATATGGCCAAAATAAAGTGAAACCATATGAAAGCGTGTATAGTTAGAATGTTATTCTGCCACTAATGCACTTGGTCTTGTTTTCATGCATAGGATTTTGAAAAGTAGGTCCAGGTGGATGTTTTGCTCCGTTCCTTTCAAAACAATGCACGAATAATTGAATAGTAGAGTGCCATAGGAAAATTTCCTATTGCTATGTTTTTTCGTTGAACCAAAATAGCCCTAATGGATCGACATGAATGTAGAGTAATAAGTGATGCAACAAGGGTACAACCTCTTTGTCGTAGCCGTGTCAACCTCAGCATCATTGGGTTGGTCGCTGAAGAAGTTGAGGTAGAGGTGGCTGTCGGAGGTGTGGAGGAAGATCTGAGGAATCTGTAGCCGGCGTCCAAGGAACTGCTTTGTTGTGATGGATCGTTCTGTCATTGGAGCAACTCCGGTGAGCCGTAAGACGTCAAGGCTGAAGCAGCACAAGATAGACATCGTTAATCTCAAGTGGGATTCTAATAGCATCCTAATAGATGATATAAAATACATTACCAAAAAGTGATAGATGTAAAATTTACATCACCAGAAACCACCTGACTACAACATATGAGGTAAAAACTGTTGACTCTGAACTTAACTGTCGAAACTGAAATTTACTGTGGAATCTGAATGTTACTGTCGAAACTGAATGCAATGGTAGCAGAGAGGCACTTGGCATGTAGTTTAGGGAGGGCCTGCAGTTCACCTTCAACCTGCACCCCCCCTGAGCCGCCAGCCACCACCGGCCGAACCGTTGGCCCCCGTGCCGCCTCAAAACAACTCCCAACCATCGGTCCGCCGCCGCCCCACCGCCCCGAAACAACTCCTCACCGTCAGTCCGTCGCCGCCCCGGCCAGCCCTCTAGCCCCCCCCCACGCTGAGCTTTTTCTCCGGCGATCCCCACACCACCACCCACCACCTCGCCCCCACCGCCGGCGACCACCACCCCCACCCTGAACCCTCTGATAGATAGTGGGGTACCTCTCTAGCGAGCCCCTCTCCCTGCTGTGGGTGGTTCTTCCTTAACTCCGGCGAGCCCCCACCCCCTGAAAATCGACTGACCCAAAAGTCGATTCAGCCGACTGAAGTGTAGCTAAATCGGAGTAGAGTAGCAGCACGAGCGAGCGAGCGAGAGCCGGAGCAGCAGCAGCAAATCTGGCTGGTATGTCCGCCGCCGCCGAAGGGGCCTCGCACTACGGGAGAGCCGCCGTGGAGATGTCGCCCGCGGCATCGGCTTCGAGGCAGCCGCTCCATGGGGGTGCGGGATGGAGCACCGTCGGTGCCGGGAGGTCGAGTTGAGGAGAAGGTGCGATGCGATGAGTGTACAACCTCTTTGGTGGTGCCGAGTAGGTCTCGGCTTCGTCCGAGGAGTCGGTGAGGATGCTGCGGTTCTGGTGGAGCAGGTGAAGGCGGTGCTGTGGGGATGGAGTAGCCGCGATAGATGAGGTGATCGTCGGAGTAGCTCCTTGGAGGTGGAGCACGAGGTGGTTGAACCGGCGGGACAACGAGTTGGACGACGAATCCTCATACAGGGAGGTGGATGAGGGACGTCGAGCTATTGCGGTGGACGATGTCGTCAGGGAAGAGGCTCCGGGTGGGCAGCGGTGAGGTGGCGGACGAAGGAGGGTGGGGTTTCGCGGCTGGAGCGGAGAGGTTATGGCGGCCTGGGATTTCGAATGGCAAAAAGGAGGTGATTGGAGGGGGAACAATGACTTAGGGACGCGCTTGTCCAAAATTTAGGGTGTGTTACAAAAGTACCCCTACCGATTTGATCTAGCGGCCTTTTCGGCTCAGGGTTAGAAGTGGGATTTCACGTGTCGGGATTTGGCAGCTACAGGGAGTTTTCGTGCGTGTTGTAATTTTGGGATAGCAAGGTGCGGGTTGTGAAGGCGCCAGTTTTGGGAGCACGATATCTGAATTTTCGAGATATAACAAAGCGCGAGTTGAATTTTAGGGACAAGCCTAACGTGTAATATTGTACTACTTGTACGTACCAAATCAATTCGCACTTCCCTCAACGAAAAAAAACAAAACTATTCAAACCACACAAAGAGAGAGTCTTGTCCTGTTTTACTATACAAATGCTATTCAAAGCTATGTATCCATGTTATGTCCAATTAATTTTTTTCGATGGCTGTATAATGCATGTAACCTATTCATACCAACATTTTAGTGCACTCCAAAAGTCTATACTACCGCTACAGTTTGAACTAAATTTGAATTCGTTTCTCTATTTCAATAAGAATCTACAATCATGATTGTTGCCAACTTCGACCATCATTCGTGTATTACCTTAACAACACACCACATGATTACTATAGAGATAGATATGAACTATGTGTACTATATGAACTCGAATTCTAATTTTTGAATACACTTGATGTTGATTCCAAATAATAGTACATTTGATGTACTAACTATATATTCATAATCTAAACCATGTTCCACACGTACACCATGTTTATCACACAAAGTATAGTGCCCCGCCCCCTACATTATGACAAGTATTTAGCCCTGAGCTGCAAAAGCCACACATTAGCCCAAATTATAATCAATGTTCTACATTATGATATCTTCAAGTATCCTTATCCACTTTTTTATAATGAACTATGATCTCTGTTCGTCTTTTACACCTTCACGATCCTCTTCTCTTTGTAGCTAGCTAGCGCTAACTTTCTATCGTGCATGCACACGCCCGCCCCCTCTCACCCTCCCTCAGCGTCCCCTCCATCGCACACGTCTGTTATTTCTCTTTAGTTCGTTCACCCGCGGTGTGTGTAGGCCCCCCGGCTCCTTCTTTCCGGCACACACCAGTCGATATACCTCTCTAGCCAAGTGTGACTACCACAAACACATACTTCCCCTCTTATCTTCTCACCGTCCATGCCCCCTATGTCTAATACGGTTCCATGCAGGCGCACAGTCCCGCCCCTCTTTTCATCAATCTCATACTTGCACGCTCCTCCCCCCTCAACATGGTAGGCCCCTCGCACCACCTCCTGGCCGCACCCCTCTCCCCTTGTCCGTCTCTCCGGACCTTATTTGCTTCTAACACATGCATGCATGTATATGTACCGATCTCCCTACATATAGCCAGGTCGACTATAATTCATTTTCCCCACGCACCGATAGACTTACCTCACTAGTTATGTCTCTCCCTTTCTCCTACACACGACGATTGATCTTCCTATGTAGTTACGTATGCTTACCACAACCATATCATCTCCCCTCATCATCCTTGCATACCTCCCGACCTGTCTCTCACACGCACGTGCATAGACAGACAGACATCCCCCGCCCTCTCTTATTGATATTGCACTCGTACCGTCCGTTTGTCTAGCAGGCCTCTCCCACCATTTGTGAGACGCCACTCCACCACCAACCCTCCGACACTCTACCTTTGTCTTTCTCCCAACCTTATTCCTCTACTACACATATCCATGGATGCAGATCGATCTCCCTCAATACATAGCTAGGTCTCTCTCCTTCCCCACACATATACTAGTCGATCGGTCTCTGCCCCCTCCCCCCCACCCCCCCACACCGATAGTCGAACATTGTAGGTAGGTATCCATGCCATAGAGAAAAACTGCACCTCTGCCCTCTCAAATTCCAGTAGCCCTGCCGCCCTATATCTTTGATGTGGGCAAACACAAATTCGATGGCACTCTATTGATCACGCAGCCACACACTTCATCCCTGTTTTCGATTCTATCGATATCTCACGTCCATGACTCCGTTTCACACACATTGCATATGTGAGAATTTTTTGAGATATCATCGACACATTGCCTCTGTTTCGCATAGACCATCTCTCTCACACCCACCTACCCACCCACGTACCCTCACCTAAAGAAGAGGTGCACGCAGGATGCATGTACTCACGTCTCATTCCCGACCACACCCGCGTCGGTACATGGTGGAGTTCATTTCTGTACGAAAAGGTAGCCCACGTGATAATTTGATGCGTGTAGTGGTTGTTTACTCGAAGGAGGGTCGTACCATGCCTAGACGGAACAAAGTTTGACTTGACGCGTTAGTATTAAATAAAGTTATATATTCCCCAATGGCACGTACATAATATAAAATGGTTGCCGTGGGGAAAATGGAAAAATCCGCTCCACTATATAGAACGGAGCCTACCTGCCGGGGTTTGTCTCTCGTCACACCATCTCACACAAGGCGGCAGTGGCCTCTCTCTCTCACCGTTGGTCAGTGATCCGTCCGCATCCCATCCACCGGCGGAAAGGGAGGATGTGCATCGTTTCTCCGTTCGACATCGTTGAGGAAGCATGTCCCGATCTGCGGTACCCGTCGTTCTCTCTGACCAAGCTCCGGAGCTGTAGGGCCTTCGCCACTTGCTTGCTGCCGCAGTATGGGCAGATCCCGGCCACCGGCGCCCTACTAGTAACATCCCGACGACCCTCATCAGGTATAGCTCCCTACGGCCTTGCTCCACTGCCCATCTTCCCACGTTGCTGCATGTGGATCTTCTTTAGTTGTTTGCTTAAAATGTATCTCGACCCTTTCCATCTTGCAACCTCATCCTCAAACCATTTTTGAGAAACCACCATGTTGCTATCTTTCCCTTATTACATGGAATATGCTTCTTTTTTGTTGGCGTATGTCTTCAACTCGTGTTATTAGGTAGTAATTGTTTCCTTCCTACCTCCTTTTGCAAACAGGGCTATCCATTTTCACCTCGTTGCTATTGCGACCTTTTGGTGAACTGCACAAATCACTTTTTTCTTAAGAGTGTTTTGTGCAGTTCTGCCAAAATGTCACACAACATTTTTAAATTTCTGTGGGACTACAGAAAGGGAGATTGGTTTTGCTATCCTCCTCATCCAACTTCGTGCCTAATCTTCTCCAACAAGTAGTTGGTCCTAAAGAGAGATCGCATAGGTGACCAGCTTCTATTTGTGTGTGTTATGTTTCATCATCTAGTTCCACTATTATTGTAATCACACTGACTGGATATCTTTGCAAACAGGATGGTCCGCTCGATTTTAGTGGAGCTTCACAAAATGATCGGATTGTGGTGTCCTCCACACACCTCTTTTTTGGCTACAGAGCTGGGTGAACATCATCGATTTTCCACTATTATTGCAAATCAGCGCCAAGCAATGAACATTGTGCCCAGGAAATGGAGCCATGCCTACGAACATCATTGATCAATTATATATTTGTCTTTATTTGTACACCTTCTCACAACTTTGTCTTTAGTTGTGATGTGAATATTGGCGCTGATCTGCAAACCAATGAGATGCATTAGCAGCCATAGTAGTTTCATTTGTATATGATGGAATGCTGTAATGAGATAATCTTGAGACAAGAGGACACATGAATCCTAAGTTGAAACCTTTTTTTCCTACGGAACCAAAGTTGAAACCTTCATAGCATCACAATACAATTTCATTAATATTATGCGTACATATAAACAAATCCTGAAGGATTGATAGCAATGCCAGAAACAATTCAACTTCGTTTCGCCGACATGTGGGACATCCTTCATCCGGCTCCACCTGCCATGCAGCAATATTGAGTGCACAACTGCAGGGAAAGATTCACCCCGGTCGTTGCGCCACAGTAGTAATGACTAGTGAGCAGTCAAATCACAGAGCCCCACCTTCGCCATAGTAAGTTGCTCAGACGAAGCAACCATCACTACAAAAAAATACACTTCCGTGATGATACGTGTTCGTCACAGTAGCTCGTGTTTTTTGTCATGCATGTACATCGATGACGATTTTATGATAGAATCAAGATAGTCATACCTGTGCTGTCGTAGAAGTGTTCTATGACATTACCAAAATTATCATCACGGAAGTGTCCACTTCCATGACGATAAATCGCGCGTCACAGAAGTGCTTTCGTCAAGGGTGATCGACACATGGCATCCACCATAACGGAACGTCGTTAGGCTATCGGGTCGGATTTTGGATCCGATAACCTGTTAACAGCCCTGACCAATGGGAAATTTCCACGTGTAAAATTCTGATTGGCCGAAGGGAACACCTATCAGCTTGTCAATGGGCTAGATGTCGCCCGTCCATTGGAGGAGACATGCCTATGATACGTCGACACGTGGCTGGGCCCAACAGAGGCCCATATAGGTTAAAAAGGCCGGCCCAGTCAAAGGCCCGTAGAACTTAATCAGGTACTAGTGGGCCAGCCCAATAACGGCCTGCTTAATAAAGGCCCATTTATGGCCCGAAGCCAGATCTGGCCCGTTAATTGTTCTCCCAATATTTGGGCCCATTTACGACCCGAAGCCAGATCTGGCCCGTTAATTGTTAACCCAATATTTGGGCCCATTTGCGGCCCGAAGCCAGATCTGGCCCGTTAATTGTTCGCCGAATATTTGGGCCCAACTACAACCCAGTGACTTTCGGCCTGTTAGAGGCCTGATGTAGACATGGGCCCATTTTAGCCCGATGTGACTTTCAGCCTGGGAATGGCCCGTGCTGCCCATGGGCCATATATGGTCCGACGGGACATCGGGCCCACTAACGGCCCGTGCTAAAGGTGGCAACAGTTAAGCCCAACGTGACTTTGGGCCTGTTAAAGGCCTGTCGCGTAATTCGGCCCGTTGATGCCTGTGCTAAGCTTTTGGCCTCTTAAAGGCCCATGATATCAGTGGGCCAACTAAGGCCCGAGATATATTTTGGCATGGTAACATCCCGTGAGCTAACTGGGCCCAAAACGGCCCGGTCTACATTTCGGCCTGCTGAAGGCCCGTCGACCACTAGTGAAAATTGAGGCCCAACATGCATTTTGGCCTGCTAAAGGCCCTTAGTTTCATCTCGGCCGTAACAGGCCAGTACAATATTTAGCCTGTTAATGGCCCAACGCTACCTAGGCCAAACTAAGCGCTGGGTCGACAAAAGGCCCAACTAAAATATAGGCCGGTGTAAGTTTCGGCCTGGCGCAATGTGTGAAGGCCCCAATCATTCGGGCCCAAGAAAGACGCAGGCCGGCCCAATTGTGGCCCGCTAAAAACCTGGCCCGTTAGAGTCGAATGTTTCGGTCCGGTCGACTACATCTGATTTTTTTTCAGATAGTGAATGATGGAAGTAACTAGTAGGGATTAAGAACAAACCTAGTCCATACAATAAAGAAATTACGGCATAGTAACTAAGAATAAACCTACACTATACAATAAAGGATTTAAGGTATATTACATCCACTGGGCATCGAAGTTCGCCACCAGTGATCATAAAGTGCAACGAAGAAGCAGATTACAAAAACTGGGCACCATTGCAGCGTAACAAAATAATACTGAACCGGGACCACTTCCAAGACAGTTCAAGAAAGGTTAGCCTTGCGGGGGAACTGCTGCGCAAGTTGCTGAGCAAGGCTGTGAGACCGGCCTAGCATGTCGGTCATAGCTTCCAGGTGTAGCTGTTTAGCAATGAGGTTCTCATTGGTGTTCTCCACAATCTTTCTTAGAGGTAGGACTTCAAGTCGAAGTTGAGTTGCAGAATGCCTTTCTGCTAGAACTTGGGACTGAAGAAGTCGAACTGATTCAGACAAGAATTCTGTGAGCTTGTCATACTGTTAGTCTCAAGTAACTTGAACACTGCATCAAGACAAGACTTTGGGGTTGTCTCGCTATTTTCAAGATGTTTTGCCTTCTTTGCTGCAATATATGTTGGGTTTGTCTCACAGCCTTCAGCAGACTTGTGCATGCCATCAGGCATATCACCCTGAAATAAAGAAGAGAGATGACAGGTTTTGCACGTGTATAAACAAAGATGATAACTGTTCTGTCAATTCTATCCAATTTCAAATTAGAAAATAAAGAGTAAGTTCAAAATATCAATAGCATAATTTGGCATTGTTCATAATGCGGGGAGCTTCACCACACTACTGGATTACCATGTCAACATAACAAGCATAGATGAAGGGCAAAGAAAATCATTGTATCTATTTTGGATAATGTGCATGGCATGTTGTTCATATCATCAGCCACATCAGTAAGATAAAACAGGAGATGGCAAGGTGCAAACGTGGGCTGCTTCACCACACACTGGATTATAGATCCACAAAAACAAGCATACATATAGGGAGTATTAAGTAATGTGCATGGTATGAATAAGGAATTTGGTTTTACAAGTAAAACTTAGAACTTACGGTTCTTACGAACATGTATTTTGGTAGAAACAGCAAACTAAACAGCAGTAAACGATAGGCAGTATGAGCAAATTAAACAGCAGTTGAGGATAAAGGCTTTAGAAGGACTGACTTACATTAACAGTTAACACCGGCTTTATAATGCCCTTCTCCATGTCAAGGGAAGGATAACTCAAGAATTTCAGCACATAATCTTCTTCATAAGCATTGCCTGTACTCTACATTTTGTAGAGAGTAATTATAGATATGATAATACTGGAAGGGATAGAGGATAATGAAGATAAGATGCAGATTGATGCTACATAATCAACTACCAATCCCTGGAAGTACAAGCGTTACAGGACAAAATGTACTGACAAGAGCAATGGGCTACACTTATGCACTGTCATTGTCTGTGTATTCTACTTGTTGGTAAGATTAAATATAGAATCTTATCTTTTTTAGTCGACGAGGGAGATAAGATGCAGAATTCTACAAAATGAACCAATCCCTCTTCCCATAATACAAGAGTGTTTTGAACACTGGTGTACTGTACAAAACGTTCTTATATTATGGGACGGGGGGAGTAGCTGTTAATGTAAGTACAGTGATAGACCACGTTCAGTCCTTACAAGAGGACTGCAGAGCTAAACCTCTTCAAAAGCATTGGGTTGATTCTAAATTTATGTAAGAGTCCATACGGATCTTATAATGTCCACCAAATGGACGATTACGAGGCTAACATGTGCAGTGATGCTACATAATCAAATAGCTATGAAAGTAAGTATGGTCATACAGGGCAAGAGGTACTCACAAGAGCAATGCAGTGTGTAGTATAGTTGCGAGATTCTGTGGTCCCTTGAGAACGAATGTTCTTCTGCTAACAGTTTTCGTACAAGTGAGACATTAAGGCAAATGCAGAAATGTAGTTCAAATTGTGATGTGATATCATAGACAGTACCTTACGCTGCAGCCGAGACCAATGTGTAACAAGATTATTCCAGTCACCGTCGGATTGTAGCATCGGAGACTTTACAGAAATTTCATTCAGAGGCTTGCCATCAAAGTGCGCTTGCCTCAGGTAGGAACGATAATTCATCAACGAGTGCTTGAAAAGCACAACCAACCCTTGCTCGTCATCACAATCCAGTTTGCTCCTCGCCTATTTAAAAGAATGAAATCTTGTGTCTTCTGTTAGGAGAAACATATGCAGTAATGACCATGAATAACATTAGTACATTACTTACGCGTAAGTTGCGGAGGAAGACTGGAAATTGTTCTGTGTTTGCGGTATAATCTTTCCATGAAGGAAAGATGCGCACAAAGTTCCTGACAACAACATAAGCTTCGTCTTCTAAACTGGGAAGAAATGGAATAGGGGTCCTATTTGCTGCAATTGGGGCTCTCTCTGGTTCGAAAAGGGATTTGGCAACTGGATTTGGTGTATTCTTTGCTGGAATGGGGGTTTTGCGTCATACAGCTGGTGCTATGTCAACTGGCATAATTGTACTGTTTGCTGCAGTTGGGGTCTGCTGAGTTGGGGCATCAGGAATGACCAGTGTAGTAGGGCTAGAGTCTGCTAGAGTTGGGGTATTTTATGGGTCAGGTGATATTGCAACTACACCTAATGGGCTATTTGATTTATCAGGTGCCACTACCTTTTACAAATACTTTGCTTGTGCTCCTCCACGATCAGCAATCGCCCTCTTCCTTTTGAACGTCTAATACCCAAGAACAACATTTGAATGGATAAATATGGTATGATGACAGATGGAATATGTACTAAAAATGGATAGGCAGGGCGTATTCACATACACGATGTGTAAACTAAGCTAATGGTAGTTCAACAAAGTAGAAGCAATGCAAAGCATCAGTTGCAAGATATGTGCGAGCAATCTAACCTTGGAAAGTTAGAGCAAGTACCTTGATGGGTGAATAAGATAGGGCATCTTCCTCTGGCTCCTCCACTAGGGAGCTACATTGACTTAGGTCTCCCTCTAGCTCAGAATCACTGTTAGGATCATATTCTGAGCATGAATCTGTAGGTGGAGAGCGTTTGCATTGCATTCAGTCCAGAGTTGATTTCAGTCCCTTAATGCCAAGTTTGACAACCATGGCATTGTTCTACTTTATTCTTTTCATGCGTGCAAGCTCATAATCATTATGATGCTGTTCAGAATCTGAGATTCATGAAAACATAAAAAGTAGTCAGATTATCTACGGAATGCATTGCGGATTCAACTCGGAGAGTGTCTCCCTATAAACCCCTGCATATGCAAAGTTCACCTCCCCAACCGTGCTGACCAGACCACACACAGAAATACAAACCCCTGATGTCTCTATAACAGGCTGGCACACATTTCAAATCTGAAGTAGGAAAATTAGAATCATATGAAATTTGTATTTGAACAAATAAACTAAGCAATTATGAGTGGCGTAATGTTTAGCTTCAAGGGTGGAGTGTTGGTAGTGCGACACAACGCAAGTAGGCAGATTGTATTCCATGTAAAAGATCAAAACCTATGTAAAAGCTGGAAATGACACTTTCTTTCTATACAATGCAGTGTTCGTTACCCACACATGATGGAAGAGATCACATGGAGAAATACTATTCACTCATGTCTACGGTTCTAGTATTTAGAAACAGGGTGGTCCACCCTAAAAGAATATTGACAACAAATATGACAAGGCAAGCATAGATGTAGTGGATCAATCATTTACTTGTGAGCTTACTAGGACAAGTATGCAGAATTGTAACTGTAGTAAGAGACCGTCCAAAATCTGAATGAAGAAGTTTGTCTAGCACTTATTGTTTGCAACTAATTGACGTGAATAATTGGATATTATATCTAATGAGTAAGAAAGACAAGTAAAATTGTCAACAAACCTGGCTTGCAGTAGTAATCTGGGTTAATGTCACTACGACCAACAATCCAAAATGACTAGTTTCTGTTCCGAGGGCCGGAATTTTGAAAACCCTGTGAACTTTAGAGGTACTAAAGATTACCGAAATACATCTGAACCATTAAGTGTAGGTAGCACTAAGCACACAACAAACCCTAATGACAGTCCTGCCTAATGAGTAATGAATCAATTAGAAAATGGGTGATGAGGAGTGGCTGCTGAGTGTTGAGGACGTATCTCAGGATAAATCGGGTTGGCTTGGTGGGTGCTGCACGCCTGAGACCTGAACGGACTGGGAAGGTAGGCACGGCGGCGCGTCCGGGCAGCGGTGACACTATTGGGCGAGCGGCTCCTGGCCTCCTGTTAGTCCGGCGTCTCCTCCTAGAGTCATGCCGTCTGGGGACGGCAAGTTGCCGGCGAGGTAGGCGGTTGGGGGCGAGTAGAGATCGGAAGCGCGCAGCAGAACAAAGGGGAATCGGGGCCTGGGACGACCCAAAATCCCAGGGTGGGCCAGCCCACCGTGGGCACCCTGTAGAGATACACACCCGAGCGGCGAACATGCATTTTCGAAACTAATTTAGGAACATTTAGCTGACCAATTAAACAACTCTGTTTTAATAATATCAGATTCGTATTTGAACAACTAAGCTTGTTTAGATTGATGGGTGGAGCAGTGTTATTATGACACGAAGCACGTATTCCGATCATATAGTGATCATAAAAGGGGGAAACTCTAAGCATATTTTTTTAGCAAAAGAGGGTTTCCCCTCCGATTTCTATTAAAGAAAACACCACGGAATCAACATGATTAATAAACCCTAAGCATGATCAATTAAATCGTATTATGGCTGTGCCATGGTAGATTTGAAGCTGTAAACCGAAGAAATGATATTTAGCATCCATTGTTTGCTTCGAACTAAGAACTAAATTCTAAGAGATGAAAAGAAAGTAGAGTAACCAAGTTAAGATCTATTTTCTGGTTGAGATCAAAAAGTTGAGGAGATATGAAGTACCACCTCTCTTGCGGCGCCGTGTAGGCATCGGGGGTGCGATGGCTGTCGGTGGCGTTGAAGCAGATCTGCGACGGTAGATGCATGCATTGGGGGATAAGTCCCGTTGCGGTGGAAGAGAAGGTCGTGTGAGCGACCCCGACAAAGAGGACGACGGCGCCGATGAAGCGGGAGGACGCGATGCAAGGCTATTGGTCTGTCGCCGTGGATGAGAAACGTCCATCTCTAGCAGTGGACGACACGGTCTTGGTAGGCGCTCCGGCATGGTGGAGGACGGTGGCGATGGATGTGGTGGAGGACGACGGCGATGGATGTGGTGGCGGACGAGGCTGGTGTGGGGATGGGGTGTTCTAGAGCAGACGGTGTATGAATGGGAAAATGAAGGGAGAGGTACGAGGAACCATGTTTTTGGGACACGCCTGTCTGAAATATGGGAAAGTTACGAACTTAGCCCCCATTTAAAATTTGGACGTCTCGCCGGTTGGGGATAGGACGGTAATCTCGCATCTCACCAATATTTGCCCAGAGCGATTTCAGGCGAGGAGAGGGTGGTTACCGCCCATGGTTGGCGCCCATGGTGTATGAACGGGGCTGACAGGTAGGGCGGTTGTGTCACGTCTGACTGAAGTTACAAACCTGCCCCTATTGAAAATATTTGCCTACATCGATTTTGGCCGAGTCGAGTTTGTTTTGCCGCCCACCATGTATGAATGGGGAATGAAGGGAGAAACAGAGGTCTTTCGGACGAGCTTGAATCAAATGAGTTTTGCCGCCCATGTTTGACACCCACCGTGTCGGAATGGGCTCAGAGGCAGTCGTGTCACGTCTAATTGAAGTTACTAACCTACCCCTATTTAGAGCAGTGGAAATCGGGTCGATGGATTGTCTGTGTAATGGGTATACAGTAATTTCCATCTCCCAAACACTTGGCTTCGGGCAGCCGACGTGGGAGTGGACATTTTGCTGCTTCTTTCGAATTTTGGGACAATAAGCATCCACTTTTACGCTGGCAACTAAATTCGAATCCATTTTTGTATTCCTATATGAATCTTTATAAATCATTCTATGTGTTTTTATATATCTTCAAAAGGACGACAAAGATGTATTCCACTGTCATATATGAATATGGTTTACAAATGCCGATACTCAAATTCAGAAACTAGAATCCAGTTTAAGGTGAATTCGAATATTTGGAACACTTCATGTCCAACTCAAATGTCACACGCAGCATAATGTGTACTCCCATTTAGATATGTACACAAGCGATGTATCAAGATTCAAATACCGAGTCAATCAACCAAGAATGTACATAACTAACAGACATATAAACACTTATAGAGTATATGGATCAATAATATCAACTAACATACATAAGCCAGGCCGCTGTACTTTTTTTGGCTACAACAACATCCTATTTTTAGCCAACATCTTGGCCCTTTCCGATGTGTACCACTTATGGTCCATCTATACTACTACTATTGCTGAATGCACATTTAGCCCGATTGGCATATTTGTAGGTCTGGCACAGCAATCCAAATGAAATGTCTCCGAGTCTTATCAATTAATATAGACTTGTGCTCAAATAAAATTACAAACCAAAAAAAAACAATTATTACATGATCTCTAAAACAAATGGTTTGATTGATTACATGAACAGACAACACAAAGGTTATTCAACTACGGAAAGAACATTTCACCTATGATTTACCAAGTAGGAATTTAATTTCCTTTTTTCCTTCAGGACCTTAACAATCTAGTCAGTCTCAGCTTGCTTCGTTTTGAAATCCACCAAATATTTAACAGTTGTCTTGAGTACTGCTTGTGATTGTGTTGTTTGCTTCCTCAACATGTCAACTTCATCTCTAAGTGCAGAAGCAGAATCTCTTTCTACCACTAGTTTAGCCTCTAGAGCATCAGCAGTTGCTAATTCATAATGCACGATTGGGCCGGTGCCACTGCTGTGGGATGATGCAACGTCCATGGGGACCTCGCTCTTTGATCTTGGGCTAACCTGTTTTTCCATTAAAGTTCCGATTGGATTCAGAAAAGTTGAAGTTAGCAAACCATCTCAACTGGGAGTTATAACAGCAAACCAGTTAAACAAACAAGGAATTAAAGAGTTTCAATTGGATGCTGAAAAGTAGTTATTAACGTCATTGTAACCCGTTGTTGCAGCAGCAAAGCAGTTAAACAAACAAGTAGATATTTAAGTTAAGGGAAACAGGTAATTCTTAACAGTAAGTATCAAACACATAGATAGGCATAGTCTAAAATATGATTAACAGGCTGTGCCATTATGTAATCAGTAGCAAACTAAATTAAGCCAAGCAACGTAATTGGACAATTTTGCAATAAGTGGCTAACTAAAATTCCAAGAAGCAGGTAACTGAACTTGCGCTAGTTCTTTGTACAGGCACATTGCAACTTATTTTTCGCTTACAAGGTTGTACGAAGGAGTCCATGGCATAAATTGCTTGGATACGCAGTCCCAATACTTCTTTCTTCCCACACTACATGGGTAAGTCAAATGGTTAATCTGGGAAGATGGTGCGTCCTTAATATGTTATATGAGGACGTGTAGTCAGACTAGTTGTAGCCAAACACATCACACTGGCTTTTACTGTATATTCCATGTGATTACTTTTGGCATATCGAGATCTAAGCAATCTACAATAGGATGAAAAGACTGGCATCCTTCACATTATTGGCGAACTCAGTTCATAGAAACAAGCAATTCAACCATTCTGTGGGTAAATCAAAAGCGCCACTGGAATATTTTTCACTATACAATCATACACACAAAAAGGGGCGACGCCACCATAGGGGCTGGTATGGGCGGCCGCCTCAGGTGGTTGGAAAGTGTGCACCTTGTTTGAGTCGTCCAGGTTGGCCCAAGCTAGTTTTGTTCGTCCCAACGCACGATCAGGCAATGTAAAAAATGAAGAAAAATGTTTCAATTTGGATGGGCCAATAACATAAGTGCAAGGCAGGCCCTATAGCAGGCTCGTGGCCCAAACGAGCGCCTCCCATATCGATCGACAGCAGGAAAAATCCCAATTCATTCGCTCCAGCCTCCAGTCTGGTTCGCTCCTAACCTAGCCGCCACTGGACAGACCGACACATCACTTCCTTGTGCCCTCGTTGGAGGGCGGTCGCCGGGCTTCAAGCGAACGGAAGGACAAGAAGATGAAGATCCAACCCTGGGTGTAGCCTGCATGGGAGGCAGCGGCGGCAGCACGGGCATGGCATTGAGCTTGCGCAAACGGACAGTCGCAGCTTGCAACAGTAGCATGCGCAACGAGTAGGTACATCACATCCCTGATTATATCTAATTCAACTCTTAAATTTCTGGCCAATAGTTAAACCTGACGGTGTTGTAAAACTGCTTGTATGTAGGGAATCTATGAGAAAATGAAACCAATTTCTACTTATTTTATAACTCCCCCAATCAATATTGAAATGACTGAATCTGATGTATCTAATCAAGTTTCCAATGCAAACATACAAGCTCATGTTGTTCTTGAGCCTGAAGTGTCTAATGAACAGACTGCTAATGAAGGATTTGATGCAAACATTTTTACATGTTCCTGGTGATAAACATATAGTGTCTAATGAGGGATCTAATGCAAGCATTTTGCAAGCTCATTGAAGGATTTAGTGTCTAATGATGATCTACTATGTTGAGAGAGACAGAGATTTGCAGGCATTGATGACAAGCAAATTATAGTGCATTTTCATAGCGTGAGGAAACGTCGAGGCCACCTACCAGAAAGTCCCCGTATCATGACAACATAACATAAATACTTTTCTAATCTATTGTTTGAAACTATTGGCATACTTGTGCAGGATAGATATATTGATATGCAGTTTGCGCACTGGTTATACGTGCAATTACACTTCGATATTTTCAGCCAGAGAACGAATAATTCAAGCAGGTATAGACCATGTTTGTAGTCCTTGTACACCGTGTTGCATTTTGTGTTTTTGGTGCTTGCATCATTTAGTGTTTATAATCTGAACTACTTTGGATCATTAGCTGGTTTTCAAAGTGCATGTAGCTTCACATTTCTCAAGTTATGTTGATTTCTGGAGTGCAAGTGCCTTCGTATTTTTTAAGTTAAATGTTCGCCCCTGGTAACTTGAATTCATGGATCAGCCACTGCACACAAATCATACATGAATGCCAGTACGAATTAAATGAAATGCAGGGACTTACGCTAGCTCGTTGTACAGGCTCACTGCAGCTCTGCTTGTGCTTGGGATGTTCCATGTACAAGTCCATGTTACCACTTGCTTGGATGTGCAGGCCTTGTGCTCCTTGCATCCACCTCTGCATTTTTGACACGGCGAATGGTTGATCAAATAAGAGGAATCGACCTTGATGTTGTACCGGAGGACAGATACTTACAAGGTTATACGGGTGTGCGGGATGTGTACCAGATCCCGTAGCGCCGTCATGCTTCGCTAAAAAATGGATTTTCTTGTTTCAGATGATATCTCCAGAAGAAATAAGAGTTAAAGTCAGAGTTGCATAGGCGTGTAAGCTAAGAGAGCAGTGAAAGGATATCCAAACATCGTCGGAACTATGCACAAGGGAGTGATGTGTGGATACCTAGTTCGGGCCGGCGTTTGGGCATGCTCGCCTAGCTAGAGTGCGGGTCACATCAGAGCCGTTGAGGGTGATGCGCTGGCGTTGGCTGGCTGCGCACGGATGCAGATATTGAGTGGCAGCCGAGTGCTATGATGCGGTGGACGAGACCATTGGTGAAGCCCCAACGGCCTCGGGGGGCGGAGGTGCGACGATGTGCTCGGTGAAGTACCCCTGGTGAGCTGGGAGACGGTGTGAGTGAAGCGCACCTGATGCGGTGGAACTCGGTGTCTGTGAGGCACATCGGTTGCGGCGGCCGACGTTGTCGGTGGACCACCCGGTGCGGTGGACGAGGGCGTAGATGAGGTAGCTCCGGTGCGGTGGTGAAGCGCGACCATCGCCTTCATCATCGTCGTCCGGCACAGAGGTGGGGAACGGTGGGGAAAGAGACGAGACAAGGGGCGATTCGAGGGTTGGCGGCGAATTAGGGATTTGAGCAATCTGGGCACGGAAGGGGACGGTGGAGAACAGAGATTTTGCAGGGCTGGAATTGGGGCCGCCAGATATTTCAATCCGAAACGTGGAAGCGCGAACTTATATTGTTGTCGTCCTTTTTTTGGGGGGGAGGGGGTGGCTGGGTGCTACGCGTCCGTCCGACACACGCGACCACCCCGACAGGACTATGCTTCGGTGCCTTAAGGCACCTTCCTTTGTGTCCATGACATGTGGGCGCAACAGGTGGCCGGCCCACATGTCAGTGACCCAAAGGCAGTTGCCTTTAAGGCACCGAAGCAGCGTCCACCCCGACACGACCCTGGTCTGCCTGGTGCGCCTACATTTGAGAATGCAAACGAATCTTCTTTCATTTGCAAATGAATCTGTATGTATTACCATGCCCATGTTTTCCTTGCAATAATTAGTCACTCGAAACGAGATACTCCATCCGTTCACTTTTGTAAGTCGTTTTAGACAACTTAAAATGAATTGTTTTGCACATTGTCTGAAATGTCTTCAAGGTCTTATAAAAGTGAATAGAGGGAGTACTATAAATTAATTAATGAGGAGTTATTTGAAAAAAAATTGAAACAGTACCCACGCCAACGTGGATTAGAGTGTGTGTCACATAATTAGTTATTTGAATTAGAGTGTGTGTCACTTAGTTAGTTATTTGAATTAGAGTGTGTGTCACGTAGCGATCTCCAATTCTAACGTGGATTTCGCATTTCACTATATCCACGCTACTTTTTTAATACAAATTCATATGTATATGATGAACACCACAGTAGTGAGAAAACTTTTGGATGGATTCAAACATATGACCTACAAAATAGCACAACAAACCGAGTCAATGTCAACTTTTCCAAACTTAGTATGGCACGAATTTGAAATAATTACCCGTATGCCTGGTCCTCGGTTCAAATCTTACAATGTACACCAAATTGAAACATCGATATTAAGTCTCGTACTATGTACACTCAAATGTTGTTTTTAGCGCCCCCTGCACAAACGCTACATACTTCCTGTATCGGTCAATCTTCCTCTCCTAACCACCTTAGGAAGCTATCGGTTTCCAACACACGTTCATTCTTTCTCTCCATGTTTCGATCTCTAATATCTCAACTACACATCCCCTTTTTCCACTATGTTACAAAATGTATTTACCTCACACACCCGCCATTGCGCCCCATGACGAGCTCTCTCTCTCCCCCCTCTCCCTCTCACCCTCTCGCGCTAAATACATGCATTGCCTATCTAGCCCCCCAACCTCTCGTGCGCACGCACGGACGTTGTATATCTAGGTAACTCCCTCGAGACTATCTCACTCTTTCTTCCGCACGGCGGGCCACACTCGCTCAATCTCGCTCTCTTTATCTAAGTCTCATTTAACCTCGTTTTCTTTCACACACAAATGATATATCTCCCTGTTCGGGCCTCGATCGACACACTCTATACTCTCTCACGCAAATTGTCTATCTAGGTCAGTCCATCCAAGCCGTCGCCACTCTTTCGACCTCATGGTGGTCCACGCTCACTCAATCTCTCTCTCTCTCTGTCTCTGTATGTCTCGATTGACCTCGCTCTTTCTCGGACAAAAATGATATATCACCATGTTTGAGCCCAATTCGACCTATTCACATTGTATACTCTCTCACGCACATCGTCTATCTAGGTCACTCTCCCCAACCCGTCTCACTCTTTCGATCGCACGGCGACCCTATGTGATCGATTGACCTTGCTTCCTCCCATGCACAAAATATATGTACACGTCTGTGACTGGATCATCTCTCAAGCTCTATCTTACATCCCTCACCCTTGCCAAAAAGCTCAATCGGGCAATATCTCTCCAGAGCATATATATTTGTTCAATGAATGTCGGACCACACTCACTTTGTCTCTCTATCTATATGTCTCTCGATTGACCTTGCTTTCTCACACCGTATCTTCCACGCGTTGAAGCTACTACCTCTCCATCCCTCGCAAAGCCGGAGCTATTTACATTGCGAGGGGCACTCCAACCTTGGATTAATTTGTGTAGGCATTTGTTCCGGTCGGTTTAGATTATATTTTCGCAGCATTCGGCCCACAACTACTCCGAACACCGTTGCAACCCATGCAACTCCCCTAGTTGATTTCCCTCTGGCTCGGTCATCGCTCTCTCGCACGTCCTTTCTTGCCTTCAACGTCGTACCATGGTATTATTGAAAAAATTATGTTGTTCTCCTTAATTATTATAAATAAGCTACAAAACTACACATCGATAGTCCACTTGGAATGGAACAAATTTCGACCCACAAATTAAAGTGCTACAAACTACACAACGAGGGGCCCACATGTCATGAAACAAATTTGGACCCATATACAAATTAAAAAATAAAGGACGAGGATCGAACATGCGACCGGGCCTTCAAGCCGCACGTCAATAGGCAACATATGTAGAATAGCAGTGTTTGTTGTACCCCCTTTGTTCACATAATGTTTTTATATTACCACGGCCTAATTAATGGATAACATGTAATATTATTTTTAGTACTATTCGCCTTCACTTACTGGTGGGTTCCATGTGTGCTCTCTCTCTCCTCCCCTTCCGCGTTTAGACGCACGGGCAAACAGGAAGAACTCGTGGGCGATGTTGCCGTTGACCATATCTGGACGCGTTCACAAGTCACGACAGCAGTTTCACGTACTAGCAGCACTAGTCAGTGTGTACGTGCAATGCACGTTAATTTGGAAGTATATTAAGTGCATGCGGATATTAACTACTAGGATATTATTTGCGTGTTGTCATGTGATTAGCACTATTTTTGGTATGAAATTAACTGCATGCTAAATGTGTTGAGCGCTCGACATTGAAGCAGTCTAGGTCGTTGGATGACAAGGAATACATGTGGCTTGATGACATTTTATATTTAATTTGATACGGCTCTAGCAGAACATTCAATCGATCAAACCATACATTTCGTTCAGTCTGACTCCGACTTTAAATTATACGACGATCGATATAAAATAAACGGAAATGATAAACGTTTGGATTTTAAGCATGGCAATCCGAACGTTTTTCATGGCAAATTTAGATTATGCGGCGGCGGGGGGGCGTCTCGCGGTGGGAAGCGGCTCCTCTACCGTGCTCGGTGTGTCCTCGGGCCACTGACCGACGGCGACGGCGGCGTCTTGCGCCATTGTTGGCGTACTCCTGGACGTTGGCCTAGCTTCAAGGAAGGCCAAAATGTTCTGGACTTCAGAGCGAGTAAACTAGCGGGAGGAGGCGACTGGCGTTGGTGCAAGGAAGCGGTCGACGACGGCCATCCATGCCGCTGAGGGAGGCACTGGCACCCGCGCGGGGACAGGCGCTATCAACGGCGCGGCGGAGACATTTGTGTGCACAGGCACCGGCACGGGAGCGCACGTCAGTGCACGCGCAGGCGCATGCGCTGGAAAGTGCACGGGCACCGGCACAGGCGTGCGCGTCAGTGCACACGCAGGCGCATGCGCTGGCAGGTGCACGGGGATGGGCGCTGGCGCAGTCGGGGCGACGGGAGCCGGAACGGGAGCGGGGACAGGCACGGCGTCTTCTCGCAAGGCCAGTTCAAGCTCGTCCCAAAGCGCCTTATGTTCTTGAGACTCCGGCTGGGTGTCTTCCTCACGAAACTCGAACACTAAGGGCAGACCATCGTGATGCGGCATGGCGTACGTTTAGGTCAAGCTAGTTGGAGGTAGACGACAGGAGAATTAGAGAGGAAGAGAGAGGATTGTAGCGATATCGGGAAGTTCGGGGTTGATTTTAAACTGCGGCGTCGACGACATTAAAAGTGGGAGCAGTTGGGACGACGGTGGGCGGCGGAGCCTGGTCAAAGGGCTCGACTCCCAGTGAGCCTGCACAGCGGTCTGCTCACACGTCTCCCTGACAGCTGGTGCAGCGGTCTTCTCGCACGCCTCCCGTCGACTCACACGCTTGCTCGGACGGCACCTCTCGATGAGAAGCGGGGACTCGTGGCGGCATGTAAACGACCATGGTTTCAATAGTGAAAGCGTTCGCCTTAATGTGACAGGTCTTTGTTCCAAAATACCTTGGCTCTTCATTTGTGCAATTGTCATAAGCAGCTTGTCTCAAATTGAAGAAAAAACATACGAAGTAATATTTGTGCCATATCACGTGACTATGCTTAGTTTCAAGAATTTATGCTCACTTTTGGATTTTCTAAAATTTAAGATCCAGGATTCGAAACAATATCATAACCTGCATCATGCAATAAATTTTCAAGCCGTACATCTGTCCTGTTGTATTTCTTAAGAAAGGATTTGGTCAAACATTTTGCTTAGTTAGACTTCAGACAAGTTATATATGCAGAGTAAAAGGATAATCCCTCCGTACCAGTGCATTGCCTGATATATTAACTCAAGTACTAGGCATGAACAAACGGGCTCAATTCTGTGCTCATCCTGGTGTAGTAGTAGTAGTACTAGGCAATGCAGTTGACGGGTGACCTTGACAAGCGGCGACCGAGGGAATTGAACTGTGCTCGGCACGGTAGGTAACGTTGTCTAGTTACTAAAGCATCCCTCCATTGTTCATTGGTAGTCATTATGGACCGGGGACATGAGGGGAATTTCCTAGGGCTGGAATTCTGGCCACCAGATATTTCGACTTGAAACGCTGAGGCTCGACTGGTTGGGGTTGCCTAATGTGCGTACCACGCATGCCACCGATGGACACGAGCCCGGTTTTTTTAGGATCAACACGAGCCAAGGTCCGGATGGTACGCCGTTGGTTCCTACCATTAGATATTACGAAAGGAACCTTTTAAATTGCCGAACGAATCTATGTGTATTACAATACACATATTTTCCTTGCAAATACTAATCTCAACGTGGTAATTGATTTATGACGAGTTGTTGAATTAGAGTGAGTTTGTGATATAATGATCTCAATGTGGATTTCACATTTCATGGTATCCCTAGTAAGTTTTCCAATGCAAATTCAAATTTCAAATATGAACAATATGGAGGTGAGAAAACTTTGTATGTATCAGCATATGACCACACACACACACACAGACACACACGCACGAACACAACAACAATCCAATAAGTATAGTGCATCTATTTTTCCAAACCATGCATGTATGACACAAATTCAAAAATCCTCCTTCTATTCCTAGATATTAGTCTTTTAGAGAGTTCAACAAGTGACTACATACGGAGCAAAATGAGTGAATCTAGACTCTAAAATATGTCTATATACATCCATATGTGCCAGTCTATTTGAAGCCTTTAAAAAGAATAATATTTAGGAACGAAGGGAGTAAAATGTAAGACATCCATGGTCCTCAGTTCAATATTTAAAATGATCATGAAACTGAAACATGAATATTAAGTCTAGTACTACAGTACATGCAAATGTTCTATTTAGGCGGAGGTATGATTGTCGGGGGTTAACCCCTCGACCTTAGATAAAATTATGGAACTCTGTTTAGGGTTGTTTAGATTATATTTGTCTCCACCCTCCCAACCACCGATTGGTTGTGCAACCCACCCCTCCTCCCTGGGAGAATATCATGTGCCCCCATACCTTAGATGCTATATGCCGATACGAGTTGCTTGGAGCTTGTAGATCTGAGATATAGCAGCTCACATGATGTGTCTTAATATTTTTGCAGGAAACCTTGATGAGTTTGAGAATTGCACACAATTTGTACAAAAACTACTTAGATGCCCTTTGATCCCATATCCAACAACCTCGAAGCTCGTATCACCGTAGCATCTAAGATGAAGGAGGACATCATATTCTCCTGTATGTAAGAATATCATGTGCTACCACACCTTAGATGCTTTGGTGATACAAGCTCTTCGGAGGCGTTGGATTTGTGACCCAACACCTCCTCGGTGGTTCGAATGGTTTTTTGCAGAAAAGCCCCAAAAGAGTTCGACCACTGCTTACAAGCACAAAGACTGCTTAGATGCCATTGGATCTCAGATCAAACGACCTCCAAGCTCGTATCACCGTAGCATCCAAGCTGCGATAGCACCTTATGTTTTCTCGCACGGGAGAGTATGAGGTGCTCCCGCACCATAGATTCTATGGTGATACGAGTTCACTGAGATCTAACGACCCACAGTAGGAGGTTTGAATGTTTTTGCAATATACGGCTGATAGAGTTTGGGAAATGCGTAGAAAGTACAAGTACTACACATGTGCCATCTGATCACTGATCATACGACCTAGATGCTCATATCACCGTAGTGGGTAATTAAGCTACGGGGAGCACCTAATATGAGCACCGGGGAGCCGTTGGATCGAAGATGCAGCAGCACACACGAGGCCTGAATGTTTTATTTGCAGAAAAAACCTTTGGAGAGTTTGGAAATTGCGCATAATTACAAAGACTACTCCCAAGCCATTGGATCTCACTTCCAACAGTCTAAAAACTCGTATCACCATAGTATCTAAGCTGCGGGGTGGATGTGATATTCTATGCCGCTATCATTTTTGTTCGTAAACTTGCAAAATACGTGTAACTCGTGCCGTTACTTGTCTAACCACGCAAAGTGTTTGTTCAAATAAACCATCCTACACTGAAATATCGGAACAACACACGTGGGTCCCACTTGTCATTAATCAAATTTGGACCTAAAACTAACAAATCTGAAAGACGAGATTCGAACTGGCAACCTGGACTACAAAGCATAAGTCGATAGCCTGAAAAAATGAACGGTTGTTGCCTTTGTCCCATAACTTGATTTTATACAGTACATGCATTGAGTAGAGTAGAGGGAGTGCCTCGTCAACACATGCATGACCATTGTCTCACTTACTGGTGGGTCCCAGGTCTGCGATCTCAATCTCTCTTCTCTCCATCGTCTAACATTTGCACGGGCACACACGAAGATTGGCGCTAGCTTGCCGTGGTGTTATTACAACTAAAAAAAGCTTGGAAAATAGAAGAATCGTCTAGAACAAGAGACGTTGTGGCTGGTCGAGACGGAGCTAACCACATCTATCCTCCGTGCCATGTTTGCATGATGAAGCTGTGTGGCTAGTGGGGTGTTTTCGACCGACTGGCTGGGTCCCGAGGTCGAACCATAGGTACTACGTCTGATACAGTATATTTTTACACGCACATTTTTCCTCCGTGCCGAGACGTGGCACACCCTACCGCGCGGTTTCGGGGTCCTCCCGGGTGGTGCACGCATATATTCTTCCTGACATGGGATGCCCTACCGCGCGTTTTCTGGGTCCTCCTCGATCGTAGCACCGAAGCAAGTAAATGATTCATCAAATCATGAAAGACCACCTTTCCCGCCAAGTACATCAGTGAAGCACGGTGGCTAGCTAGTTGGGCTAGTTCGACCGATTAGCTAGGCCGCCGCCACATTTGTTTTTTCACCCCTTTTTTTATCTACTTGCCGGCAGGTAAATTTAAATATCCACCGCGGCGTTGCTCTGGTGTTTGGGTGCGGCAGGATTTTTAATTTTTTGATTGACGGGAGCAAGCATGGCAGGATTTTTATTTTTTTGATTGACGGGAGCAGGCGCGGCAGCAATTAGTCACGATGACTCCACTTGTAAAAACCCACTGCTCCCTGATGTGAGAAGTCGTCGACTGGTGTTTTACCGTGGTGAAAACCAAAAGACTCCCCGCTCCCTCCACCTTCCCGTAGATTGCATTGTCTTTCAGCCGTTTCGCCCCCTTTGCTTCCTCTCCCCATTGCTTCTACCTGGTGCCATGGTGGCGTAGCAGATCACGGAGTCCGAGGTGAGGCGCCTAACACTGCCTCCCATCGACCGGGAGCGGGCGGTTGCACCCTGCATCACTAACGTCGTGCGCCTCGAGAAGCAGAGGGACTTCGGTGGTGTTTAGGCGCCCTCTGCATGGGCATGTCCATGTCTCGCCGCAACATGACCGTTGGATCAAACTCAGATGGTGCAGATCAGTCACTGTAGCACAAAGCGTGTGGGTGTGTTTGGTTGCATTCTCATCTCAATATAGTTGTTTCCTCTTCGTGTATTTTTGTCAACCTACTAGTGTGGACTCATGCACCCTTCATGCACTCTGCCAAACACCCAAAAGTGGGTCGAGAAGGGAACTTTTGCTCCCATCCCGTGCACCCTTCATACACCCAACACTATTCGTGCTTCATATGGTTCATGTTTTGTGGAGTACTGTAGCACCGTACTCTCCGTGCGATGTGGACCTAGTTTTGTTAACATTGATCTCACCGTTCATTCTCGACCGGACAGTCGAAAAAGCGGTACTATGTTACATATAGGAGTAGTTAACATGCGCACAACATCATTTGTTATCATCATATCTTACTACACTAGCAACAAGATTGTGTAGTACTGACATATGAACCACTGCACATGCCTAGTAGTAGGAGCACTGTGTATGTTCAAGTGGCTGCCGTGTTTTGCACTCCTCCGTCGTAAGAGTGGAAACGCTTGCTGTAATCATTTTTTTCTTCAGAAAAACAATGGACACGCTCTACCGTGCGGGTCCTCCTCCAGCCATGCACTAAATTACTCACTTTCGCCAACATGTGGGACAGCCAGCACCTGGGTCCACCAGCCATGCACTAAATTACTCCGTAGTAGAGTGACGGTAGACTACCCCGATTGAACCGACGCAGTAATGCCCAATGAGCCGTCAAATCACAAAACCCCCTCCTTTACAGCAGTAAGTTCGACGGACGAAGCAACCATCATTTCACTCTTCTCTCTCAGCTTCCTCTCTTGAAGAAAACCCCAACTCGCTTCGCTTCTCCCTCATCTCGTTCCTCCTTTCACTCTTCTCTCTCAGCTTCCTCTCTTGGATGGATGCCGGAGCACCGGCCAAAGTCATGTCTATGGCTCTGGCCAAAACCGTCGAGGCTCATGGTACGAAGAAGCGCAAGGACCCCGCCGAGACTACCGCAGACAAGCTCAAAGTCATCGCCCTGTCCAAGCCCCCCTCTCCGGGATCCCTCATTAAGCAAGTCCAGGTAATGTCTCTTGTTGACGATCTTTTTCTCGATCTTGATCGTGTTTTTTCATCTAACACGCAGTACTAGTACTGGTAGTACAACTTTCTGGGTGATCTTGCATGTGATTTTAGTGTGCCAAATGACGGTTCTAAATTCCTCTTTTGACCAAAACATGGAGAGGTTGACACTGATTTCTTATAGACTACTTTCAACTACTCCCTCTGTCCCAAATTTCTTGTCTTAGATTTGTCTAGATACGGATGTATCTAATACTAAAATGTGACTTGATACATCCGTATCTAGACAAATCTAAGACAAGAATTTTGGGACGGAGGGAGTACTTTATGAACATCAATGCTACCTTTTAAGAGGGTATATTTGCCTCAGTAACTTGTGTTATGGATATTGCATGTAATCCCTCTGCTCTCATGCCTTTGAAGACATGTTCTAGTGTCTTTGTTCACTCATTTCTGTGCGTATATGTAGTCATATATGGAGTATAATATCGAAAATCATCTTATATTTCTGAACGGAGGTAGTAATAAAATATGGTTTCTGTTTGAATTAGAACCAGGTCCGCGGTGGAGATGAAGTTCTCAAAGTCATGTCGTGTGAACTGGAAGACCTGATGATGAGTTCTACTGCTGAACTATCCAGCTGCTGTGTCCTTCTCGCCACGTGTCCTGAACTAGTGTTTTCCTGTAGCATTGTTGTCAGGCGTGTTCTCGAGGTTGTACTTGACCACAACAATTTCCTGGTCGTGCCTTCGATTACGAATGGTGTGGTTCTTGTAAAGCTTCCCAACAAATCTGATGCGGTCTGTCTTCATAATCATGTTTATGAGTGGAAAGACCACTCTGTTAGGTTCTCCAAGGTTGACAAGATCGTGATGGTGCATGTAGACATCTCACATGAAGTCCATGGCCTAGTCAGTTATGCGGGGTTCATCCCGTAGGTCGGTGGCAAGAAATAGTCTGCAGAGTTTAGTTAGTGCAACTTTGCTTGTCTGTAGTAAGTACTATTGTTCAGTACTTGATTTGTGTTTGTGAACCCTGTATTGTTTATTAGTACTGCCGCTTTTGGTGTGTGGTCAGTCCTGAGAACGGTCTATGTTAATGTCTGTCCACTCAATTCAGTATGTATATTTTGAAGTATCCAGATCATATTTTTTGTGAGGACGGTTTATCAATTATGGTTACACTCCAATATCTGCATCCGTTGCAGGATTTATTGCACCCACCAGGATTTCCAGTCCCATGGATGTTCGGTCCATACGATTTGTCATGACCTTTGGACTGTCCTGCTTGTGGGAGTAGGCGGGGCCCCTGCATGCCACGCGTAGTTGGACAATCAATCTTCTGTTTAGTACTTCAACATAGTGATTTCCTGGTAAGGATTCACTCATGTCACATCAAGTAAATCTTATTGATTTACTGTCTAAATCTTATTGATTTAATGTCATGTTTTCTTTCTTTTCCTGCAATTTTACGATGCAGGTTTTGCCATGTGACATTCATCACAGAATAAACCGTTTGGTTTGCTCTACGATGGCTATTTTTGCAGGTTTCACTTCTTATGTCGTGTCAGTAACGAAGGCACTGTCCATCACTTATATTACTGGAAAAAATTGGATCAGTCTGTTGTCTGAGTACAAGCTGAATCCCTATGATGAACTGAAGTTTGGTTTAACAAAAACACCACAATTAGTCCTTCTCGCGTTTAAAAGAAATGAAGAAAAAAGCTGGATCACGGTCACGGATCCTAGTCAAGTTAGAAAGATGATCATAGCAGACCAGACACGATCGCCGCTGTCTCGCACAGATCGAGCACCGGCAGTTGCTCTAGCACTGACAGCGGCAGCAGCTCAGTCTAATCCAGCTGAGGATTGGGCATCGACTGCGTCAGCGGATCAGTCTGATCTACCAGAGGATCGGGCATCGACACCACCACCTGCTCCGACACTGGCACCAGCTCTACAAGGAGCACCATCTCCGGTAGCAGCAGCGGCTTCGGCACCTGCACCAACACTTGCACTTGCATCTGCTCTGGCCCATGCAGTTGCACCGGCAACAGACTGGGCTGCAGTTCGCACTTCATATACCAAAGTCCTCACAAAAATTGACATGTCCACCTTCTTGGTAAGCATTGGCCGCCCAAGTGCTTCGTTCTTTTTTCTTTCCATGTTGTTTCACATGATTCACTATGTTGATCTAACTGTTTGGGTATGTCTTCTTGTTTGCAAACAGAGAATTCCTAGAGCAACGAGGGAGTCGTTCAACAATCCGGGCGACCGCGGCCAAGTTTCTCTTACCATGCGCAACCTTGGTGTGAATGAACCTGCTCAATATACTGTAAGTACAAAAGGATGGCCGCATGATGATTGATGCTAAAGGATGGTCAAGGTTCAAATCTAAATCATATCTTGCGGTAGGGGATGATGTCAAAATCGAACTTTCTCGGCAAGGAGAGCTGGTCCAAATCAACTTTGAAATTCTTCAGTAACAGCACGCAATTGCCGAACTGATCTATCCTCCGAGAGATTTTGATGTAATAACCTGGCATGGTGAAACAAGTGTCCTGTGTGTATAAGTAGTACGACAGTATTATTTATCACATGGTATATCATTGATAGAATTGCAACTCTGATTGCTGGTTAGGAACTGTCGTTCGATTTCATTCCAACAGCTGCCGTGCTTTATTCAATTTTGTGTATTCGCCTTGCGACAGCATCTAAAACCAGCGCCGTACTGATCGCTTGCAATATGAAAAGCGCTGAGGAAGAACACATGGGCCCCCAAACATGCAGGGTCAGCCTGCGGCCCAAAGTCCAGAACTGTGAGCCTATCTGAGTATTATATTCTCAGCTGAACCCCCATAATTCCCGTGCATTGCAGAGGGAGTATATTTCTCGGCAAGGTGAGCCTGTGATATAAAAGATCTGTATATTTCTTTATAGAGGGAGTATCTCTCTGTCAAAATATATATTTATGTGTAACTAGTTACTCCTGTCTTTCTACTTCCTTTCGCTGATATGTGGGGCAACCGGCAATGGGGTCCACGTGCCATATGCACAAATTAGAGTGCACAACTTCACGGTAGACACACCCCGGTCGTAGCACCGCAGTAATGCCTAATGAGCCGTCAAATCACAACCCCCCTTTCCAGCTTTAGCAGTAAGCTGGACAGACGAAGCGGCAATATTTCACTGGGCCTGAATCGCCTTCTCCCTCGTCTGCTTGTTCAGAGAAAACCCCCTCTCGGCGATAGCATAGGGTTTTCTCATGGAGAACCAGGTACAAATTATTCATCCATCCCCGATAAATCCAAGTCCCTTGGTCGCAGGTAATCCTAGGATGGCAGCCGCCGCCGTTGATGCATTTTTCTTCCTACTGAATCTAGTGTGTTTCATTTGCAGTGCCCAAAGTGCGAGTACCCTACAGGTTTCTGCGCCCTCGGCGAGACGCCACACTTGTTCCTTCTCATCCTAACACAGCATTTTTAAACACGCACAGTATGTTCCTAGAATCCTCTTTTCTATCCGGGAGGGTGGGGTTTTTTTTAACATGCTGTGTTCTCATATTATTTTTCGTGCAGTGTATTATTTGCTCTGCCATAACACATCTACTCAAGATGCTCGGCCTTGCCATAACTGAATACACTAGTTTAATGGTCACAGTGAAGACAAGCCATGGATATAAGTTCTGAGTTGGGTTCATGAACCAAGAAGATCGCTGCTTTTTATGGCCGAACTTGGATAAACTTTCTCAAGTGTTACAGACTGAAAGTTGGCGCGCGAATGTTGATGGAAATAGCAGAACCTGGTCTCATCTTCACTACGATCTTCCACCCCGACGTCGTTCCAATTGTTCATCCATGTTAGTTTTATATCTGGTTCTTGCTTGTTTCCTCGATTACTTCTTAATCCACATATTCTGTCTAACTAATCACAATTTAACTTTAGAAGTAGCAACGAATCTCTCACAAAGATGCTACTTCTAACTAATATTTTCTTATAATTGGTGGCACATGTAGGTTTTTTCAGAGTTAAGTAGTCTACTCGTTTGTTACTCTGTAATAACTCGGCTGTTACTAATGGCACTAAAGTTGACTGGATCGACATCCACAAGTTCCTACACTTTATTGGTCATCTTGAGGTCCTTGAGGGGCGTTTCAATGGTGGAAGGCCACATGGGATATGTGTGCCACTGCTGCACTCGTTGAACAGGTCCAACCGTGTCGAGAAACTTATGGTACAAGCTGTTTTTTTGTTATATATGTTGTTCATAAACTATTGCTTATACACAATTTTAGAGGTGTGATCTTCTTGAACCAGGAACTGCCGAGTTCTATTGTTCCTATACATATGCCTGACCATGGTCGGGTCAGACTTGCGCTTGGTCACAACATGATGTCTATGTCGACCTACTAAATTCCCCTTGGAGGTGAAAAGATACTTATTCATGGATGGTCTCAAATAATGAAGGCCCGTCCATCTAGGAGAATAGGACAGAAGATTATGTTCATGCTTTTCCATGGCTCTAAAGCGAATATCCTGTTTATTGACCACGTTGCGAGATGAAGCCACTTTCAGAAGGTTGTGGATGCGCGGGGTGGCGCCTGGGCCTTGTCCTGGGGCTTGGCGGCCTCACCCTTGGTTAACTGTAGGCAAAGTAGCACTGTTCGAGGCGTGCTTTGTACAGTTGAACCTGTATAAGTACTCATACTGCTTTCAGCTTTGGTTGTTAAGTGCCCCTGCTGGTTTCAGTTAAGGTTGTTAAGTACTCCTGCTGCTTTTACAGTCTGTCGTGTTTCATCAGTCCTGTCTTCCTCCAGCCACCAAAACCAAACCAGTGCTAGCGGGGCCGCCTGCTTCCGCCTCCCACGGCTGGCTGCGCCTTAGCACACGCATCGCCACCCCACCGTCTCCAAAATCGTTAACGCCGACGTCCTCCGCGCGCTTTGGTGCGCTCGCCGCGGCGCCGCCCTCTCGTGTTGTCAACATGGTCAACAAACAACAGGAATCGGCAGAAGTACGTGGAGAGGATGACAGTAGGGGCCCACCACATCAACGTATGGAAAAATAAAATGCTTACTCCTAGTGTTTTCCTGACATCTGGGACCCACGACATTGTGAGCGTATATAGTCAATAGACAAGAGAATAGCAGAAGATCGGCTGACACCTGGGACATAGCTACTCGAGCAGTATTTTTTTTGTTTGGTATTGCTGAGACGGAGTAGGGTTTGAACTGGGCTGTGGCCCGTCTAGCCCAGGCTTATATTTTATGTTCACCATGTGACCAGCACAGCTATTTTTTCTTTGTGAAAATGAGCCCAGTTTATTTTTTCTGAAGAATACCCAATCCAGGCCTACTTATTTTTCTACGCCCTAATGGGCTGCAACTCTTTCAAGACACCTGCAAATGTTGAAAGTAATATGAAATGGGTTGTAAATATAAAAACAGATGACAAATTGGCAATTACTTTATAATTTCTGAATTTTTTCACATTTTCTGATTCCTATTTTACTGGGCATTATTAAATCTGGCTCAACATTTCGGTCCCACATAAATATGCGAAATTGGCCCTGGCCAACCAAAAAAAATGACTACAATAAATTGCATAAAAAGTTGCCATGAGCTATATATAAATTATTAAAAAAAAGAGGGAGTGGTCTGACTTGTGGGCCTGTTTAGTTGACGTGTATGCAAGATTTTTTTAGTTATTATATACGTCAACAAACAATTCTAGTGGACGTAACCGTTGGATGTCAATCCAACGGCCGTCGTGTTTCTTCAATCATTGATCTTCTTGCTCCAGCCGCCAAAGCAGCACCGGCGGGACCGCCTACTCCCGCCTCCCGTGGCCGGCTGTGCTACCGCGCATGCCTCAGCGCCCCCTACTACTCCCACCGCTGGCCAGGGCATCCCTCTACTCACCCACACCCGCTATTATTCTGCGGCGACGGAAACCTCACACCGCAGCCGAACCGGTGAACCCTCGTACTCCTCTCCGCGCAGGCTTCCACTGCCGCGTCTTCCCCGGCTCCGCGTCGTCCCCTTCCTAAGCCTCGCCGTCGTCCACCGCCGTGGTGCTCTCGGCATGGCGTGGTCAATGTGGTCAACGATCGACTTCCTTCGGAAGAGTACTGTACGTGGAGAGGCTGACAGCTGGGTCCACGGCAGCCGCAAGGAAGTGCCTCCTTATTATGTGGAAAATAATTATTCCTCCACCTGACAGCAGGGACCCACCGGACGGGCCACTAGTATTTCATGAAAAAACATTTCCCCCTGACTGCTGGGACCCACAGGACGGGCCACCGTATTTCACGAAAAAAATGTTCCCACCGCTGTCAGCTCGGACCCACCGGAAGTGCCTCCTTATTATGCACAAAAAATGAATACCCCCCTGCTACCTGGGACCCACCTTGGTGGGAGGCTGACTTGTGGGCCTACTAAGTTGACTGGGACGGAGGCCTTTGTCAACTTTAGTCAATATATGAACGATTCTAGCTCCAGTGACCGTACGATGTCCATCCAACGGTCGTAGTGCTTCTTCAACCTCTGGTCTTCTTGCTCCAGCCTCCCAAAGCAGCGTCGGTCGTGCCGCCTGCTCCTGCCGCCCGTGGCCGGCTGTGATGCCACGGAGGCCTCACCGCCCCTACTACTCCCACCGCTGGCCAGGCCATCCCTTTACGCACCCACACCCCCTGTTATTCTGCGGTGACGACAACCTCACACCGCAGCCGAACGAGTGAACCCTCATACTCCTCTATGCAGGGGCATCCACTGCCGCGTCTTCCCCGGCTCCGCGTCGTCCCCTTCCTAGGCCTCGCCGTCGTCCACCGCCCTGGTGCTCTCGGCACGGCGTGGTCAACGTGGTCAAGGAATGGCTTCCATCAGACGTGGACTGTACGTGGAGAGGCTGACAGCTGGGTCCATGGCCGCAGCAAGGAAGTTCCTCCTTATTACGCGCAAAATAATTATTCCTCCACCTGACAGCGGGGAACCACCGTACGGGCCACCGTATTTCGCGAAAAAATGATTCACCCCCTGACTGCTGGTACCCACGAGCTACATCTTCGCACGCAAGGAAGTGCGTCCGAAAAAAAAACGATTCGTCCCCCTGACTGCTGGGACCCACCAGCTACATCTTCGCACGCAAGGAAGTGCGTCTGAAAAAACGATTCGCCCCCCCTCGCCGACTGCTGGGACCCACCAGCTACACCTTCGCACGCAAGGAATTGCGTCTGGGCAAAAAAACGATTCGCCCCCCTGACAGCTGGGACCTAGCAGCTACACCTTCGCACGCAAGGAAGTGCGTCCGGGCAAAAGAAAAGAACAAAACGATTCGTCCCCCCTTGACTGCTGGGACCCACCAGCTACATCTTCGCAGGCAAGGAAGTGCCTGAGACTCGGGACCCACCTGGTCGAAGCGCACGTAGCGTTGTCATTCTGGTCGCGAACGTGTACGTACATACTGGTCGATGTAGAGCCGCGCACGTGTCGTAGTAGAGGCGCGCACTTAGCATGTACATGTACGTACAACGGCCATGGTGCAAGAAAGAAAATACAGCCACATATGTGTACATACGGGCGGGGTCTCGAACGCCTACTCGTGCATACGTACGACCAGGGCTCGTGTAAATGGCTGGGTCGGAACGGAGAAACAGCGTCGTTGTCGTGTTCATGGGGAGGCAACGGAATGCGTCGTGTTCATGGGGAGGCAACGAAATGCGTCGTGTTCATGGGGAGGCAACGGAATGCCTCGTGTTCATCAGGAGGCAACGGAACACGTGGGAGCCAACCGGCTGGGTCGGAACGGAATGCGTGGTCGTGTTCATCGGGAGGGCTTGGACGGAACAGGCGATGGAAACGAGGACTGGCGTACTGCAGAACGGAGGAAACGGGGGTCCTGTTGATCGGGAGGAGTGTGGCGTACCGCAAAACGAAGGAAACTGACCTCCTACGGTCAAAACGGGGGTCCTGTTGATCGGGAGGGGTGTGGCATACCGCAAAACGGACGAAACGGACCTCCTACGGTCAAAACGGGGGTCCTGTTCATCGGGAGGGGTGTGGCGTACCGCAAAACGGGACTCCACGGGATACTATTCATCTCCACCGTCGACCTCCTCCAGCCTCCACGGGCTCCTGTTCATCCAGCCTCCACCGCGCGCTACTCCACCGGCTACTGTTCAACCACCGCTCCACCGTCTACTGTTCATCCAGCTCTCCACCACACCATGGGGTCCTGTTCATCCAGAGGCAATGCCACCGCTCACTTTTCATCCAAACCCCCCGCAACGCTCACTATTCATCCCAGAGGCAACATCGATCGGCTTTAGTTAGTAGCAGTAGCGAAGGAATCGCTCGATCGGGTTCAGTTAACAGCCATCCATCGATCGCTTGGGTTCAGTAACGCGTAGCCTACAGTGCAATCGCTCGGGTTCAGTTAGAGCCCAGCGCCTGCTCGGGTTCAGTTAGAGCCAACGCCTGGCACACACGTGCGTATGTGTACGAGAGAAACGCGCATCGCTCGGCCCCCGACCTCCCACCGTAACCGGGAACTCCCTGAAATTTTCCTCCCCCTCGCTTCTACCATGGTTTTTTCCGTCATGGACGGCCCAAAGAATGTCATGCAGCTGCGTCTCCGGCCCGCCCAGGACGAAAATCCCATTTTCTATCATGATTTGTTGTCATAGAAGTAGGAGCCCACCACATCTATGATGATACCGGGTTTTGTCACAATTATCATCATAGAATTGTCATATGTATGACAGAATTTTTTTCGTTCGGCCCAAAATGTCACGGATGTGTCTTTTTTTGTAGTGCATCATGTCTCTGTTCCTTGAATCCGTTGGTACTCCCATATTCCCAGAGCAATAAGTTGCTCGGGCAAAGCAACCATGACTTCATCTTTCCCATAGTAAGTAGTAGTACCTCCTTTTTACTCTAGAAACAACCACACGTGAATATTGGCGGTAGCAGCACAACAACTGAATCAAAAATCGAAACCAACCAATGAACTACTACTAACGGTGAGCGTTTGGTAGTATCATGTACTCCGTCTGTCCATGTATATAGGGCTTAATGCGTTTTCCGAGACTAACTTTGGCCCTATTTGGATCCATGGGTTAGAGTTAGTTTGAGCTAGTTGGGGCTCAAATAGCCCTAAAGTATCCAAGCATGAGGGTTAAATTGGAGCAAGTTGCATCGAACCCACCAAAAAAACTATCCCACCCAAGAGGTGCTAATTGGAGATAGTTCTCATTAGGCCCACTGAAAAATCAGTTTTCTCTCTCCATCAAGTGCATTTATTGTCAATCTAAGCCTGTCACCCAAACACTTCTTTGGCTACAGTTAGTTCAGGGTTAGTCATGAGTTAGTATAACCTCTATCTAAGTTAGAGTATCCAAACAGGAGCAGTATGGGACATGCAAGTTGCTCAAAGCATACAGTCAAATTCGTACGTGAAAGGATCTTTTTTGTGAAAACAGAACGTGAAAGGATCTTCGAATGGTATGATTTTCAAATTATATAAAATCTTATCAATAGTCAAAGGCATCCTCGAAGAATACATTAGGCCCTATATAACATCTTATCAATAGTCAAAACCAAGTGTTCTAAACGAGATCAAAACGAGAAACTGGACCCACTCATGGCACGGCACGCCTGTCTCGTTTGGTCCACTGGTCAAAGAGCTTCCTCTTCTTGGCATAACAATAGAGTACAATATTTTTTTAGAATGCTCTTGGCATGTCGCTAACATGTGATAAGTTAACCAACCTCAATAGACGACAAAAACGCTAGCCCGCCGCACTTTGAGAGAGACGAGGAGCGAGAAGCGATACGGGTTGCTGGATTACTAGAGCTAGGTGTCGCACGGAGGCCAAGAAATATGGTGATAGTGTGGGTTAGCCATATAGTATGATGTAACTACACTGGGCTGCGTTTCGTACTCTTCCAGTCCACTGTGGAGATGATTGGTTGATTTTATATCGCTGAATAATATAAAATATTATGAGTGCAGAAGCTCCACCACGAGGTTCCTTGCTCCTTCTCGGTCGTCGGGAATCGATGTTCTTCGACTCTTTTTTGACGTGAGCTTTGTTCATCCTTTTGCCAACACATGGCAACTCGCAGAACAACGAGAAGCTTGCTTACTATGCCTTCTCCCTCGCCAACGTGTGTGCGGTGGCTCGTATCACGAGGAGAAACTTTTGCTTACAAGCGGTGGACATGTAGGAGTTCATTTGGTGTCAGATTGCCAGCAGTTCATTCGACTTCCGGAAGAAGCGAAGAGCCAAGCGCAAGGTCATGCATATGACACTAGTTTAAGTTACTACCTCCATAATGCAAAGCAACATAGTAGTAGTGTCATACTAGTTGGCTTCAATTATTATCTTGTGGACTCATCCTCTCCTGGAAAGCACTATGTTACGGTATTAACATATTATGTTACTCTAAACACATCTCTCCTCATTAAATACATGCCACATAAGCAAACTTGTCTTGGACTGTGCTATGTTACTACCTATGTTACTCCCACTATGACCAGGTGAGCTTGCACTTGGCTCTTCGCCTCTTCCGAAAGTCGAATGAACTGCTGGCAATCTAACACCAAATGAACTGCTGCATGTCCACCGCTTGTACGCAAAAGTTTCTCCTCGTGCTGCGAGCCACCACGCATGCGTTGGCGAGGGAGAAGGAGTAGTAAGCAAACTTCTTGTCTTTTTGCAAGTTGACGGGACACATCAAAGTTATTTAGTACGTACTCTCTCCAAAAAAGGGTTGACCATGTCATGGCTACCATCCCGTGGTCCGTTGTTGAGTACATGTACTATTCACGTGCCATCGAGGAGAAAAAATATTGCATAGTAGGTGCCATCGAAGTGCACAACTCACTTACGCACTACTTATATATCTCCATTTTCTTGCATGGCACATGCACCTTGATGCTAGATGTCTCGCGTGTTGGCAAAAGGATGAACAAAGCTCACGTAAAAAAGAGTGGAAGAACATAGATTCCCGATGACCGAGAAGGAGCATGGAACCTTGCGGAGGAGAATCTGTAAGGAACCTTGCATGTTTTCCCCTGTTTTTGCCGCCTGCCCACCTATAAACAAATAAAAGAACATGAAGTCTTTGCTAACCACTAGAGACGATACATCAGGATGCTAAGTTGAAGATATTTTATAGTTTATATTAATAACCATGCAAGAAGCCACACATGTACAGGACGCATGCAGCCACACATGTACACACGCCAACACACTAACTCGTGCCGATCCAACTCATGCACATACGCGAACAGCATGGAGCACACAACACACATACACAACACATGCATGCACACACACTCGACCGCATAATGCACGTGAATAACAAGATGTGTCTATAGCCTAATAAATGAAGTGTTGCATGTTACCACACATATGTGTCTATGCTACCCATTGTGGCTAGTCTAAGGGGGGTGTCTCCAACAGTGTTCCTCGGCTCGCACCTCTTGCATCACGGTGGTCGAGCTTGGAGTCATTCATCTGGTACACGTGGCATCTTAGATCTGGACACGAGGTGATGTACACCATCAAGGTCCACGGTCAAGGGGGGCAGGGTGGACGCGACCTCTTGCCGCGTCCGCCATTTGAAGTGGCGCGCCAGCCCAGGGCGCTGCCCGCTGCACTCCCAGCTATACCCGCCTCCTCGCCGCATTCAAAAACCTACATTTAAACCCGTGTGGAATGCGAGAAACCAACTCCGGCCACACACGTCGGTTCAGGAGCAGGACGCTGGCCAAGCTTCTCCTTCCACCATTTTGTCCACTCTTTCGGCGGCATCTGACGAGCAGGAAGAGCAGTTCTCCGGCATAAAAGCCGTCTAGGTGGCCCGTCGAGCCCAACAGTTACGTGTGAGGCAGCTCGCTTCTCCACCTACCTCGCCTAGCCCGTCAGAGGAAGTTGCCGCACTAAACCAGCGCGTGGTTCCGCAGCTGGCCTCTCTAATACAGCTCGAGGAAGAGCACCGACTTGCTCCACGCCGGCTTGTCGGGGAGCACGGGCATCGTCGCTGCCCTCAACGCCGCCGCGTCTGACATCACCTCCAGTGTCTGCGGCTGTGCCATCTGCCGTCGACGCGCTCGTAGCCGCGACATGCAGGCAAAGAAAGAAGCTGTTGAAGATGTCGATGAGGTGATGCGGCTACGTGGATGTCGACGAGGTGACGGGCAGCACGTCCCCGCCCGCCCCCATCATCAGGAGAAGTAGAACACGGGCGACTGTCGCCGATTGCATCTCATGAAGGCCACCGCCGAGGCGACGCCGGCGAATACCGCCGGTGTCTTGCACGATTCTTCTTCTGTCGAATGCTGGAGGAGGACAAAGAGATCGGGCAGCAACCATTTAGATTAGGTATTTTAATTCTACCAGGCTGGTTGTAATGGGAGTATTATAAGTAGTATCATGCATGCCAACTAGTAGTAGGAAAATTTGATGAGGTGGCGTAGAATTAAATGAAGAAAGAGAGAGTTGAGTATCATATTATGATACCGTATGAAATTAAGACCCCTGCCAATGCAAATGTGCTTAGATGAGGTGCTAAGTGCATTAAATGGCTTAGCAACTCAAGTCTCCAATGCATAGGTGCTTAGTTTTTTGTTGCTAAGCTTGCTTCATTTAATTAGCTATAGACTCAAAACTGTCTTTCCACCGTTTCTTCCCGGGGTCACCAAGCTAGTCTATCTCTTCTTAATTAACTTGCCACATCATATTTTATGCCTACGTGGTAGGCTTAGCAGTTATACATGGTGGAGCACTGGGAGAGGCCAAGGCTGGTCATAGTGGGGAGTAACTTATATTGTAACATATTACTATGTGACTCTAAACATCTCTCTCCTCATTAACTACATGCCACATAAGAAAAATTTTCTTGGAGTGCGCTATGTTACTACTACCTAAGTTACTCCCACTATGAGGTGGGCGACCAGCCGACGAGGTAGCCCGACGACCCCTTGAGCTTGAAAGGCACCCGCATAATCTCCTCTCCTCGTAGGGAAGGTCGGGGTCCATTGGGTACATCTCCAACGACATCCGCGGCTTCCGACGGCGTCGTTGCCATTTCATTAGTGTAAATAATTAGTCAATTCCTAGTCAACAATCAAAACCGCCTAAACTCTAACATGTGAACACTAAAACCGCTCAAGGGGGTGATATACCCGGTTTTAGATATTTGAGGGTAAAAATCATACCAAAATTGACTTTAGGGGGTTATTTGTCCATCAACTTACATTTGAGGGTGAAAAATATACTTCTTTCAATGGTCCGTTGGTCAGAGTATTATTTTTAGATTTATAATATGTGGGACCGAGTGTGAGCGAGCCGACCTCAATCGATGGCAAAATCGCCTGCCGGACGCACCTTGAGAGAGACGAGGAGAAAGAAGCGATACGGGCTGGTCGTGTCATGCAAGAAAATGGCTGGTCTCATGTTTAAAACTTGTTTTACTATAGTAGAGGTATATGTAGATGTAGTGTATATGTAGATGCAGATGTACATGTTGAGATGTAGAGATAAGTGAGACTCACCAACGGTCACCAACGTAGGCTGAGTACGTGCACGAATCACCCACAAAAAAAGGAGTACGTGCACGAAGAGAAAAATTGCATGCACAGACGCACGTACTCTATGCCTCATTCCCTAACACACGCGTGCGGGTACACGGTGGAGCTCATTTCTGGATGAAGAGGTATCTCACGTGATAATTTGATGCGTTTGGTAGTTGTTCACTTAGTGGAGGGTCGGGAACCACGCATGGACAAATCAAAGTTCGACCATGATGCGGTGGCGTGTTTGTTTTTATTTTTTTTCTTCAATGGAACGTACGCAGTTTTTTCTTGAATGGCACGTGGATCGTGCACATACTCAATGACGGAGCACAGGATGTGATGGTAGCCATGGACATGGTCAGCCCTCTTTGGAGAGTACTACACTAGTACTTTGATGTACATTTTGAAAACGAACTACTACTTTGATGTGTCATGTCAACTCGCAGAACGATGAGAAGATTGCTTACTATGCCCTCTACATAGCCCACACTTTGCATGACTAGTTATAGTGGGAGTCACTTAGCGCACTCCAAGAAAATTTTGCTTATGTGGCAAGTAGTTGATGAGAAGTGGTAACATAATATGTTACTATAACATAGTGTTTACCAAGACAAGATGAGTCTCCAAGCTAATAAATGAAGCCACCATAACATTACTGTACTACTCCCTCTTTTCTGGTTTATAGGGCTCCCTCCTTTCCGGTTTATAGGGCTCAATTCAAAAATCTCACCAACAAAGGTAGATGATGAGTGGTGGAATACTTTTTGTAATTTGCAAAAGCACCCAATTAATGCTCTTGTTTTCCCCCAAAATTTATGTTTACCATTGTATTAATTGCAATGCATGCATGCATAAAGTACATGCATTGGTCAATTTTCTCTTAATACTTGCATGCAATTATTTAATGCACCTTGAAATCTAAACTTGTGATGGAGAACAACCAAATTGATCCTTATAAAATGGAAACTAAGATTTTGAGATAAGCCCTATAAACCGGAAAGGAGTAGTAACATAGACTAGTGTCATATGCTTGAAACTACTAGTGAGTATGGGAGAACATGATATTTCCCCATTCGGACCGATCCCAAGTTGGCTTCTCACCTTCTTGGCCGAACAAAAACCATACCCCTGCTGCGCGCGCTTCCCGCCCGGTGCTAACTGAGCCTGCCGCTCCACATTGATGGCAAGTCAGGGCGACACGACCTCTCACTTCTTCCGTCATTGAAGCGGCACGCTGATCGAGGGCACCGCCCGCTGCACGCCTGGCATTTCAGACTACACAGTGGAGAGTAACTTTAGAGAAAGTACTACAATTAGATGACATAAGCATGCTATAAGGATTTAAATATAGTATTTGTGCTTAGTTGAAGGAGAGAGAAGAGAAGCGGGTTGTAAACTTGTAGCCGGTTGTAGCAGGAGCTCCAACATACTTTGTGAGACAAAAGGTGGGGACATTATTAATGATATAGTATTAGACTAAAGGGACTAACTATTGTACTAGCAGGCTATTAGGTTGGTTCTAGATGATGTGTCACTTCATATAGCCGGATGTTGGCTATACTATTAATCATGCTCTAAGTGTGGTGTGAGTGGGACTAAAGTTTAGTCCCATACTGCTAGGTGAGTGTGACACTTTATAATGTGATCTATTCTAGCATTTGCACGAGCATGATAATAGGAAACCTACACGCGCACTCTTCAGGAATGAGCCTGCCCAAGGACAAAAGCTATCCACGTGGTCTATATTTTTGTTGGTCTGAAAATTTATTAAATCATTAATTAATAATTAAAGGATGCCTTAATTACTCAGCCATTTCTGATTCTTTTGGATAGTGGGGCTATTATTGACTTGGACATGGGGTTTGGGCCAAAGGCCTAGTATTATACTTGGTCTTACTCGCACGACCGACCTGACAGGCTCTACCCTAGCCGCCGCTGTATCATATGGTTTCGCATCGTTGCAGATCTTAGCACCGCCACACAATTCTTCTCCATCCCTCCTTCTGGCCTGCACCGCGAGAATGGACAACATTCCTCCGAACCCCGCCTTTCGTGATCCTATACGGGAGAGGGGCGATCAGGTTTTTTGGGGAGCACACTCCTGTGATTGCTGCCAGCGACGACTTGATGACAACCTTCTTCCCCGACCTCGGTAACCTCTTCATCAATGACATGAGTGACAACATCAACCACAACGGTTCTGCTCCCACTGTACAGTATGTGATTCTGTCCTCCTACTTTAGTCTGCATCATTACTTTGATCTTTGCAATTGTCATCATGATCTATTTACTATTGATTTGGTTTAAATCTCATAGTAAATTGCTCATATATTCAACAATCCAATCCAAAAACCTGAATATAGGCAATTTACTCTGACTAGTTTTGCTGCGCTTTTGAAGCCACCTACTTTTAAGGGGGTGCAATATAAAAGGTGGCGCACAAGAGCAGTATATTGGTTTCAGATCATGTACTGCTATAACGCCATTATGGGTAAGCCCGAGGGCGATCTTAATCCTACACAGCAGGAAGCTTTTGAGAACATGGATACCCTCTTCAAAGCCGCCCTGCTGAGTGTTCTTGACGATTCCATTGTGGATTCATATATGTCGTTTGACAGTAGCAAAGACATGTGGGCTACGCTCGAGGCCGCGTTTGGGGCCTCGGGCGCTGGCAACGAGTTGTACATCATGGAGCAGTTCTGTGACTACAAGATGACTGATGAGCGCTCTGTTGTTCAGCAAACTCATGAGATACAGTCACTCGCTAAGGAACTTGAGTACTTTAAGTGTGTGTTGCCAGACAAATTTGTTGCTAGGACCATCCTTGCCAAGCTTCCACCTTCGTGGAATGATTTTTCTACTTCTATGAAAAACAAGAGACATGAGTTTTCCGTTTCGGATCTCATTAGCACTCTTGATTTTGAGGAGAAGGCGAGAGCAAAAGACACATGTGCTCGGGTCGCTGAGGGAGCTTCTAGTGCCCACATGGTACACGAGAAGAACTTCCAAGCCAACCAGCCCCAAAACAACACGAATAAATCTCAGGGGAAAGGCAAGTTTGATGCAAAGAACAAGCCATCACATTCTACCAACTTCAAGAAGAATTCTCATAACGGGAAGGGATACAAACCTCAATTTTGGTAGCACCACACAAAATTTATATGGCTGCATCTACTTGCTGTCAGATAACCTCATGGTGGTCCAGGTATTCCTACATTCATAACTAGGTACAATGACCACCGCAAGATGAAATAAGATTATTCGTACGTTGACTTGCTGATTGTAGTGCAGAACGATCTTGTCATGTGTGGAGGAGCAAACAAGCAGTGCGGCCGAAGGTGGAAATCAACCAAGGACTTATGAAATTATATATAATGTTCCTCAGGCAGGTCAGTATCCCCTTCGTCTAGATGATCGTGTTTCGTCATGCCGAGCTATTGATGTGTGCTATTGTTTTGCAACACCGTTTAAGTATAGCTATTGTTTTCCTATCTTTTCGGATTCAGGACAATGAACATGATTTCAGGGGAACTGCACAATATGGATTCATGTTGAGTCATTTCTATTGCCTCATGTGTTTGTTGCAAATGTGTCAGCATCAATTGCAAGATGAGGCAGCTAGCTAGCTGTGGAGTTGCCAACATGCTCAAAGTGCTCGTAATATTGAGAAGAAACAAGCATACCCAGGAAATTAATGCGTGCGTAGGGAGGCCCTTTGCTCAGAGAAGCATCGACCGATTTTCTTTATTTCCACACCTTCTCACAACTTTGTATTGGTTATAGTATGGTGAATCATTGAGATGCATAAACATGCTGAACTTTTGTTCTTCTGAATGTTAGTATGCATACAGTATCTTCTAAAGCTTAGTTTAATGTGAATGTTGACTAGCCTGTGAACCTTCACAATCTAGTAAGTATATTGTAGGCCTGTTATTTGACTCCTAACTTTGCTGCGCTACGCGACCAGTGTTAGTGTCTGCATCCAGTACCGCATCCTCTAATTTGGTGGATGCCAAGTTGAAAAAGGTTACCGATGAGTAGCCATAAGCTGGAGGCGTCTCTTTTTTTCTTTCGAATGGGCAATAAGCTGGAGAGTGTCTCGGGCTGCCTCTAGCACAAGGCCCTCCAGTACGAAACACGGGCAACCGACTAGGCCGATACAAAAGCCTATCCATCTTAAAGCCCATTTATTTTTGTTCTTTGCGAGGAGAAGCCCATATTTCTTGAAGAGGGGATGATCCTAGAAAAACCCTCCTTCCTCCTCGCTTCCAATTATAATGCAGGTTGATCTCCCGCTTCCGTCTCCCCCCAATTACCCCCACTCCCCATCTTCCTCACTCGTCCAGAAAACCCCCGCTCACCTTCTTCCTCACTCGTACAGAAAACACATGCTCCTCTTCTTCCACTCCTACAAAAAACCCCAGCTCTCCTTCTTCCGCACTCGCACTGCCACTAGGTTTGTCTCTGGCTACTATGCTCAAACCCGTGAGCTCGGCGCAACGCCCACCAGGAAAATGGGGTTGGCTGGCCCCAGCGCCAAGAAGATGAGGCTCCCGCCAACGGCAACGCCGGTTGTAGAACCCGCACCCGGCATCGCGGGGAGAAGCGGCGAGCCCCCCCCCACCCGGATCTGAGGAACCAGTAGAATCTCCAGAAATCATCCTTAAGGAGATCATCTCGCTTCTCGCCACCAAGGATTGCTGCCGCATGATACGTCTCCAACGTATCTATAATTTTTTATTGTTCCATGCTATTATATTATCTATTTTGGATGTTTAATGGGCTTTAATATGCTCTTTTATATTATTTTTGGGACTAACCTATTAACCGGAGGCCTAGTGCCAGTTCCTGTTTTTTTTGCCTATTTTAGTGTTTCATAGAAAAGGAATATCAAACAGAATCCAAACGGAACGAAACCTTCGTGAGGATCTTTCTTGGAACAAACGCAAACCAGGAGACTTGGAGTGGAAGTCTGGAAGTCCGTGATGCGGCCACGAGTTAGGAGGGCACGCCTAGGGGGTAGGCGCACCCCCACCCTCATGGGCCCCATGGAGCTCCACCGATGTACTTCTTTCGCCTATATATACTCTCATACCCTAAAAACATCAGGGGGAGCCATGAAACCACTTTTCCACCGCCGCAACCTTCTGTACCCATGAGATCCCATCTGGGCCTTTTCCGGTGATCTGCCAGACGGGGATTCGATCACGGAGGGCTTCTACATCAACACCATAGCCTCTCCGATGATGTGTGAGTAGTTTACCACAGACCTTCGGGTCCATAGTTATTAGCTAGATGGCTTATTCTCTCTCTTTGGTTCTCAATACAAAGTACTCCTCAATGTTCTTGGAGATCTATTCGATGTAATACTTTTTGCGGTGTGTTTGCCGAGATCCGATGAATTGTGGATTTATGATCAAGTTTATCTATGAATAATATTTGGTTCATATCTGAATTCTTATATGCATGATTTGATATCTTTGCAAGTCTCTTCAAATTATCGGTTTTGTTTGGCCTACTAGATTGATCTTTCTTGCAATGGTAGAAGTGCTTAGCTTTGGGTTCAATCTTGCGGTGTCCTTTCCCAGTGACAGTAGGGGCAGCAAGGCACGTATTGTATTGTTTCCATCGAGGATAAAATATGGGGTTTATATCATATTGCTTGGGTTTATCCCTCTACATCATGTCATCTTGCTTAAAGCGTTACTCTGTTCTTATGAACTTAATACTCTAGATGCATGCTAGATAGCGGTCGATGTGTGGAGTAATGGTAGTAGATGCAGAATCATTTTAGTCTACTTAACACGGACGTGATGCCTATATTCATAATCATTGCCTAGATATTCTCATAACTATGCGCTCTTCTATGAATTGCTCCGCATTAATTTGTTCACCCACCGTAATACATGCTATCATGAGAGAAGCCACTAGTGAAACCTATGCCCCTCAGGTCTCTTTCGTATTATATTGCATCTCTTTTTATTTACATCGCATCTTGTTTACTATTTTTCAATATTTACTTTCCAATCTATACAACAAAATACCAAAGATGATAATACCTAGATCTCACTTTATCAGATCTCACTTTCGCAAGTGAACGTGAAGGGATTGACAACCCCTTTATCGCATTGGTTGCGAGGTTCTTGATTGTCTGTGCAGGTACTATGTGACTTGCGTGTTATCTCCTACTGGATTGATACCTTGGTTCTCAAAAAATGAGGGAAATACTTACGCTACTTTGCTGCATCACCCTTTCCTCTTCAAGGGAAAACCAACGCATGCTCAAGAGGTAGCAAGAAGGATTTCTGGCGCCGTTGCCGGGGAGATCTATGCTCAAGTCAAGACATACCAACTACCATCATAAACTCTTCTCCCTTGCATTACATAATTTGCCATTCGCCTCTCGTTTTCCTCTCCCCCACTTCACCTTTGCCATTTTATTTGCTCCTTTTCCGTTCGTCTCTTTTTGCTTGCCTCTTGTGTGTCCGTGTGTTAGATCGTTTGTTTCGCCGTCATGGCTAGTCCTTCTATCATTGTTAGTACTCCCGATAATGAAGTTCTTAATTTTAATCTAAGGGAGGGAGAAAATCTAAAGGATGCTTGGTATAGAATTTGCAATGATCAAAATAGATCCACTAGAAAGCAATCTACTTCAGTTCTTCTTCGTAGTTTTTATGTTGGCATCACCCCATGGAATAGATATATTCTTGATACCATTACCGAAGGGAATTTCTTAGGTAGCCATACTTTTGATTCTTATAATGCTATGTTAGATTTGTTAGGCCCACCACCTCTTTTGGTCAATGGAACTATTTTAACCTTGGAACATGTGATCCAAAGGCTTGATATTATTGAAAATAAAATTGCCACCGTAGAGTTGATCGAGAATTTGGACGAAAAGATTCACAACCTAATTACCCAATATGGATCTAAGGTAGGAGGTACTCTGAATTTTTTTAGGGAAAAGGAACCCATAGTTAATGAAAAGATAGATCAAGATTCTACTAGAATTGATAAGCTTGAGGATATTATTACCAACTTGGGGTCTGCTCTTTTGGCCGTTAGAAACACCTCAAACCCTCCTCCTACCAAAGTTGCCAATTTTATGCATGTTCCTAAAAATAAGGGTGAATCCTCTAGTAAGGAGAATGAAGATCACAAATCAATAAGTTGTCACCCCAACCTTTTCTCTATCATTAAGGAACCTTTTGCTACAAATGAATATCTTGATTTCTTGCCTAGAAGTTTCATCTTCAACGAAAACAAAGAACCTCCTAAGGAGTATGAGTGTTCAATTCAAGGATTGCATACCAAAGATGATAATACCTAGATCTATTCTTGCTTTTATGCCTAGCTAGGGGAATTAAACGATAGTGCTTGTTGGGAGGCAACCCTACTTTATTTTTGTTCTTTACTTTTTGTTCTTGTTTAGTAATAAATAATTTATTTACCTCTGTTATGATTGTGTTTTTATGTTTTAATTAGTGTTTGTGCCAAGTAAATCCTTTAGGATCTTCTTGGGTGATTGTTGTTTGATCTTGCTGAAAAAACAGAAAGTATGCGCTTACAGAAATAATTTTCATTTTTAACCAGAGAGCAATAAAATACCAATTAAAACTGCAGTAGATCAATATACAAATTATTTATGCCGTCCTAATTTTTCAGAATTTTTGGAGTTATGGAATTATTTGAAACCTCCATATTGCTACAGACTGTTCTATTTCGACAGATTCTGTTTTTCGTGTGTTCTTTGCTTATTTTGATGAATCTATGGCTAGTATCGGGGGGTATGAACCATAGAGAAGTTGGAATACAGTAGGTTTAACACAAATATAAATAAAGAATGAGTTAATTACAGTACATTAAAGTGGTGGTTTGCTTTCTTATACTAACGGAGCTCATGCGATCTTCTGTTAAGTTTTGTGTTGTGAAGTTTTCATGTTTTTGGGTAAATATTTGATGGATTTTGGAACAAGGTGTGTCAAGAGCCTAAGATTGGGGATGCCCAAGGCACCCCAAGGTAAAATTCAAGTACAACCAAAATCCTAAGCTTGGGGATGCCCCGGAAGGCATCCCCTCTTTCGTCTTCATCCATCGGTAACTTTACTTGAGGCTATATTTTTATTCACCACATGATATGTGTTTTGCTTGGAGTGTCTTGTATGATTTGAGTCTTTGCTTTTTAGTTTACCACAATCATCCTTGCTGTACACACCTTTTGGGAGAGACACAAATGAATCGGAATTTATTAGAATACTCTATGTGCTTCACTTATATCTTTTGAGCTAGATAATTTTGCTCTAGTGCTTCACTTTTATCTTTTTAGAGCACAGTGGTGGTTTTATTTTGTAGAAATTATTGATATCTCATGCTTCACTTATATTATTTTGAGAGTCTTTTAGAACAGCATGCTAATTTGCTTTCGTTATAAAATTAGTCCTAATACGATGGGCATCCAAGATGGGTATAATAAAAACTTTCATATAGAGTGCATTAAATACTATGAGAAGTTTGATACTTGATAATTGTTTTGAGATATAAAGATGGTGATATTAGATTCGTGCTAGTTGAGTAATTGTGAAATTTAGAAATACTTGTGTTGAGGTTTGCAAGTCCCGTAGCATGCACGTATGGTAACTGTTGTGTGACAAATTTGAAGCATGAGGTGTTGTTTGATTGCCTTCCTTATGAGTGGCGGTCGGGGAGGAGCGATGGTTTTTTCCTACCAATCTACCCCCTAGGAGCATGTGCGTAGTGCTTGGTTTTGATGACTTGTAGATTTTTGCAATAAGTATGTGAGTTCTTTATGACTAATGTTGAGTCCATGGATTATACGCACTCTCACCCTTCCACCATTGCTAGCCTCTCTTGTGTCACCTAACTTTCGCCGGTACCATAAACCCATCATTTACCTTCCTTAAAACAGCCACCATACCTACCTATTATGGCATTTCCATAGCCACTCCGAGATATTTTGCCAAGCAACTTTCTACAGTTTCGTTTATTATGACACGCTTCATCATAGTCATATTGCTTTGCATGATCATGTAGTTGATATCGTATTTATGGCATGGCCACCTTTCATAATTTTTTAGACATGTCACTCTTGATTCATTGCACATCCCAGTACACCGCCGGAGGCATTCACATAGAGTCATATTTTGTTCTAAGTATCGAGTTGTAATTCTTGAGTTGAAAGTAAATAAAAGTGTGATGATCTTCATTATTAGAGCATTGTACCATGTGAGGAAAGGATGATGGAGACTATGATTCCCCCACAAGTCGGAATGAGACTCCATATGAAAAAAGAGGCCATAAAAAAAGAAGGCCCAAACAAAAAAATGAGAGAAAAAGAGAGAAGGGGCAATGTTACTATCCTTTTTCCACACTTGTGCTTCAAAGTAGCACCATGATCTTCATGATAGAGAGTCTCTTATGTTATCACTTTCATATACTAGTGGGAATTTTTCATTATAGAACTTGGCTTGTATATTCCAATGATGGGCTTCCTCAAATTGCCCTAGGTCTTCGTGAGCAAGAAAGTTGGGTGCACACCCACTTAGTTACTTTTGTTGAGCTTTCATACACTTATAGCTCTAGTGCATCCATTGCATGGAAATCCCTACTCACTCATATTGATATCTATCGATGGGCATCTCCATAGCCCATTGATACGCCTAGTTGATGTGATACTATCTTCCTCCTTTTTGTCTTCTCCACAACCACCGTTCTATTCCACCTATAGTGCTATGTCCATGGCTCGCGCTCATATATTGCGTGAAAGTTGAAAAAGTTTGAGAATGCTAAAGTATGAAACAATTGCTTGGCTTGTCATCGGGGTTGTGCATGATGGGAGCATTTTGTGTGAAGAAAATGAAGCATGGCCAAACTATATGATTTTGTACGAATGAGCTTTCTTTGGCTATGTTATTTTGAGAAGACATAATTGCTTGGTTAGTATGCTGGAAGTATTATTATTTTTATGTCAATATTAAACTTTTGTCTTGAATCTTTTGGATCTAAACATTCATGCCACAATAAACAAAATTACATTGAAAATTATGTTAGGTAGCATTCCACATCAAAAATTTTGTTTTTATCGTTTACCTACTTCAGGGCGAGCAAGAATTAAGCTTGGGGATGCATGATACGTCTCCAACATACCTATAATTTTTGATTGTTCCATGCTATTATATTATCTATTTTGGATGTTCAATGGGATTTAATATGCTCTTTTATATTATTTTTGGGACTAACCTATTAACCAGAGGGCTAGTGCCAGTTTCTGTTTTTTTCCTATTCCAGTGTTTCGTAGAAAAGGAATATCAAACGGAATCTAAACGGAACGAAACCTTCACGAGGATCTTTCTTGGAACAAATGCAAACCAGGAGACTTGGAGTGGAAGTCTGGAAGTCCGTGAGGCGGCCACGAGATAGGAGGGCGCGCCCGGGGGGGTAGGCAGGCCTCCACCCTCGTGGGCCCCATGGAGCTCCACCGACGTACTTCTTTCACCTATATATACTCTCATACCCTAAAAACATCAGGGGGAGCCACAAAACCACTTTTCCACCGCCGCAACCTTCTGTACCCGCGAGATCCCATCTGGGCCTTTTCCGGCAATATGCCGGACGGGGATTCGATCATGGAGGGCTTCTACATCAACGCCATAGCCTCTCCGATGATGTGTGAGTAGTTTACCACAGACCTTCGGGTCCATAGTTATTAGCTAGATGGCTTCTTCTCTCTCTTTGGTTCTCAATACAAAGTTCTCCTTGATGTTCTTGGAGATCTATTCGATGTAATACTTTTTGCGGTGTGTTTGCCGAGATCTGATGAATTGTGGATTTATGATCAAGTTTATCTATGAATAATATTTGGTTCTTCTCTTAATTCTTATATGCACGATTTGATATCTTTGCAAGTCTCTTCGAATTATCGGTTTAGTTTGGCCTACTAGATTGATCTTTCTTGCAATGAGAGAAGTGCTTAGCTTTGGGTTCAATCTTGCGGTGTCCTTTCCCAGTGACAGTAGGGGCAGCAAGGCACGTATTGTATTGTTGCCATCGAGGATAAAAAGATGGGGTTTATATCATATTGCTTGAGTTTATCCCTCTACATCATGTCAACTTGCTTAAAGCGTTACTCTGTTCTTATGAACTTAATACTATAGATGCATGCTGGATAGCTGTCGATGTGTGGAGTAATAGTAGTAGATGCGGAATCGTTTCAGTCTACTTAACACATACGTGATGCCTATATTCATAATCATTGCCTAGATATTCTCATAACTATGCGCTCTTCTATCAATTGCTCGACAGTAATTTGTTCACCCACCGTAATACATGCTATCATGAGAGAAGCCACTAGTGAAACCTATGCCCCTCGGGTCTCTTTCGTATTATATTACATCTCTTTTTATTTACATCACATCTCGTTTACTATTTTGCAATATTTACTTTCCAATCTATACAACAAAATACCAAAAATATTTATCTTATTATCTTTATCAGATCTCACTTTCGCAAGTGACCATGAAGGGCTTGACAACCCCTTTATCGCGTTGGTTGCGAGGTTCTTGATTGTTTGTGCAGGTACTAGGTTACTTGCGTGTTATCTCCTACTGGATTGATACCTTGGTTCTCAAAAACCAAGGAAAATACTTACGCTACTTTGCTGCATCACCCTTTCCTCTTCAAGGGAAAACCAACGCATGCTCAAGAGGTAGCACCGCACACAAGTCCTCTCAACTCCATGGTGCCCTCGATGGCGCACCGCACCCCTCATTCTCGACTGTCGTCAGATATCTATCCTTCCTGAATTTGATCTCCTTAGAGCCATTGTATCCTCTCACCAGCAAGGCCCCGTTCAATGCCTCTGCATTCCGACACGCTACCTGCTGTCCATACCCGACACGGTGGACGCTTGGCTGGCATCCCCTGAATTCGGAAAACTCCAGCAGTTTGAGTTCTATCATTACCACAAAAGTTTCATACCACGAACACACCAAGAATTCGTGCCCACACCACCATTGTCCATCTCCGGGTTTTCCTCCTCTCTCCACACCGCCACCTTCGCCTGCTACCATCTACCAGACGATCTGGTACAAATGCTTCAACTCCCACTGCTAAAAAAACTTTCGCTTGTGGTGGTTTATCTGTTGGAGGCCTCACTGCATAGCATCATCCACTCCAGTTGCCCTGCCCCGGAGCACTTGCTGATTGTTTTGGGAGTAGAAATCCCTATCAGTTGTCTCCAAATAAAGTTGCTTCACCTTAAAAGCATCGGAATTTGTTTTGAAGGACATCAGCTCATCATCGAAGATGCCCCTTCACTTCAAAGGTTGCTCCTTGATAGTTGTTATAAACCTTCGCAAATAACTGCCGTCTCTGCGCCCAAACTGGAGACCTTGGGTGTAATTCGTGATCCGTTTAATGATCACAGGAAGTTGGTGTTTGGCTCCTCACTTTTTCAGGTATCGTATATTATCATCTACACATTTGTAATCATAAGCTGCATTTTTCATTTGTGCGCACAAGTTTTATATCATCTTGGAGTACACTTTTGATACTAATATTATGGTATATGCTCAATGAAGAGTTCGTCCATGGATAGCCTATTAATGCTGCTGGATTCTGTCAAGATCTTATATATCAGAATGTCTAGTTTTGATCTGAACATAATTATTAGCTTGCTGCGATGCTTTTGATCTCTGGAGAATTTATATATAGAGGTGATGATTTCATGCACATTGAAAGCCCATATATATTGTACTAGAATTAACCGTTTAGCTATCGCTCTTTCGACATACTCTTTTTTCAGACCTTAACTATTTTCAATCTTCATGTCTACTTAGGTACTGTGACCACATGGATAAAAACGTATAACCAATCGGTGGTGTAATAAGCACCAGGATTTTCTCAGTTCCCATGACATTAGTTTGAGGACAATAACGATGGAAAGATATGCATCCAACCGGGAAAACAGAAGATTTGTCACATTCTTCCTGTTGAATGCGAGATTACTATTGTCCATGAGGCTTAAGTTTTACAGCAAGAGATTTCTCACGGACGGACACGTTGAACAGCAAAAAAATCAAGTTCCAGGTGGACAAATGGGCTTCTAAACGTGCTCGGCTTATATTTACAACAAGTTGTAGCCATCCTGAAATAATTTTTTTGCATAGGATGTTGATTTTATGGATCAGACCGATCCATTTGTTTGTGACTACGAGAAAGAGTGGTTGGGTTAGATGTTACTTCCATCTTCAATCTGGGTTTTGTCTAAACATTTGATGAACAATTAATCCTTGGGCTTTTTGTACCGTTTGTAAGCTTGAGTTGCATGTCGTTGCCCTCGTACTCCCCTCCACCTGCCACTACACTACCGCATCTTCCATAGTTGCTGTTCGTTCCGTCCGAGGCCTCGCCGTCGTTCTCCTCCTTGGTTCGCTCGCTGTGCCCGCCGCTGTCTGGCGTTGTCAACATGGTCAACAACCAAGAGGAATCAGGAGATGACTGTACATGGAGAGGCTGACAGTAGGGACCCACCAGGGTCATTGCATTATGCAAGCAGGTGCCTCGTTATTACAAGCCAAAACATACTTCCTCCTAATTGTTTGACAACTAGGTACCACACCATTGTCAATGTAGTCAATAAACGAGAAAATTACACAACGAGCGGATAACACCAGGGACCCAACAGCTCGCCCAATTGTTTTTTAGTTTCAGAGACAAAGCTCAACTGCGTGCTGTGAGGGAGCTGTGGCCCGTCTAGCCCATGTTTACTCATTTATTTAAGCACATGACGAGCCCAGTTGATATATTTTTTGTTTTTGAAAATGGCTAGCCCAGTTCCTTTTTTGGAGAATACCAAAACTGAGGCCTACTTTCTTTTCTCAGCCCTGCTGTGCTACAAATCTTTCAAGACGAGGAAGGATGTAAGTAGTAAGAAATGGGCTTCCCCAGAAAAAGGGTTGTAAGTTGTAAGAAATGGGTTGTAAATTTTTAAACCAAAGCCAACTGGCAATTACATTGAAATATCATTTTTTTTCTGGATTTCTCTACTCTCTACTCTTATAAAAACCAAATCCAACTAGAAATTACATTAAAATATCGTCTTTTCTCCCACAAGATAAACTACTCATACAAATGCATCTTCATGTTCCGTGCAACGCATGTGCATCTTGCTAGCTAAGATTTTAAATTTCATTCTTTTTCTGCAGAGAATTTTTTTTAAATTTTATTTTGATATAATTTTTAAAAAATTATTTTTAACGTGACTCGAAATTTCGTGATTAAAAAGTTCGAACCCCACCGAAATATGCAAAATTTCATTGAATTTTTTAGCACTGCCCAAAATATATGGTCCGTAATGCTAATAAAAAGAATATGGGCTTCAAATATCCTTAAAATTAGCAAATGGGTTGTAAATTATTGAAAATAATGGCAAATGGGATATAAATTATTGAAAATAATGGCAAATGGGCTGTATGCTGTTTTCCACATATTTGGAGGCTGACTTCTGGGCCTACTAGGTTGACGATGATGCTTTCTTAATTTTTTTTGACGCGTACGCAAGGCTTTGTCAACTTAGTCAACACAGAGCAGTGACTGTTGGATGTCGATCCAACGGCCGTCGTGCTTCTTCAATCTTTGATCTTCCTGCTCCAGCCGCCCAAACCAGCGCCAGCGGGATTGCCTGCTCCCTCCTCCTGTGGTTGGCCTAGCGGGCTGTGCTGCCGCTAGGACATCCCTCTACCAACCCGCACATCCTATTATTTTCCGGTGACGTCAGCCTCACCCCGTAGCCGACCAGTCAGCGCTTGTACTCCCCTAGGCGTGGGCATCCACTGCAGTGGCTTCGCCGGCTCCGGGTCGTTCCCTTCCTGGGCCTCGCCCTCGTCCACCACGTTTGTGCTCTCGGTGCGGCAAGGTCAACATACAACAACCATCGGAAGAGGCTGACAGTAGGGGCCCACACAAGGAAATGCCTCCTTATTATGTGCAAAATAATGATTCCTCCACCTAATAGCTGGGACCCACCGGACATGCCTTTGTATTTCACGAAAGAAACGCCCCCCCGCTATCAGCTCGGACCCACCAGCTATATCTTCACACGCCAGGAAGTGCTTCCTTATTATGCACAAAAAAATGAATACTCCCCCTACTAGCTGGGACCCATCATATGGGAGGCTGACTTGTGGGCCTACTGATAACCCACAAGTATACGTGATCGCAACAGTTTTCGAGGGTAAAGTATTCAACCCAAATATATAGATTCGACACAGGGGAGCCAAAGAATATTTGAAGGTATTAGCACCTGAGCTGTCAATTCAACCACACCTGGAGATTAATTATCTGCAGCAAAGTGATCAGTAGCAAAGTAGTTTGATAGTTTTGATAGTAGTAGCAGCAGCAATAGTAACAGTGATAGCAGTAATTTTGTAGCAAGTGTAATCGTGATGATGGCAGCAGTAACTTAGCAGAAACAATAATGAAAAGTTCGTAGGCAGTGGATGGTGACTTGTTGGATGATATTCAGCATGTGACAGTTATAACCTAGGGTGATACGGCACTAGCTCCAGTTCATCCATATAATGTAGGCATGTATTCCATAAATAGTCATACGTGCTTTATTAAAAGAACTTGCATGACATCTTTTGTCCTACCCTCCTGTGGCAGCGGGGTCCATATTGGAATCTAAGGGATATTAAGGCCTACTTTTAATAGAGAACTGGAACAAAGCATTAACACATAGTGAATACATGAACTCCTCAAACTACGGTCATCACTGGGAGTGGGCCCGGTTGTTTTCACTCCAGGGTTGTCGGATCATAACACGTAGTAGGTGACTATAACTTGCAAGATCAGATCTAGAACATGGATATAATGATGATAACATAAACGGTTTAGATCCGAAATCATGGCACCCGGGCCCAAAGTGACAAGCATTAAGCATGGCAAAGTCATAGCAACATCAATCTAAGAACATAATGGATACTAGGGATCAAGCCCTAACAAAAATAACTCGATTACATGATGAATTTCATCCAACTCCTCACCGACTAGCCTACGAAGGAATTACTCACTCCCGGTGGGGAGCATCATGGAATTGGCGATGGAGAAGGGTTGGTGACACGAAGAACGAAGATCCCCCTCTCCGGAGCCCCAAACGGACTCCAGATCTGCCCTCCCGAGGAAGAACAGGGCTTGGCGATGGCTCCATCTCGTGGATCATGATAATTCTTTCTCCCCGTTTTTTCTCCAAAAATAGGAATTTATAGTGTCAGGGTTGAGGTCTGCGGGGCCACCAAGTGGGTACAACCCACCTGGGCGCGCTAGGAGAGGGGGGCACTCTGTGGTGGGTTGTGCCCATCTAGGGGCCCCTCTCCTATAGGTCTTGGTTCCAGAAATTCTTATATATATATATAAAAATTCCTCGAAAAGTTTTGTTCCATTTCGAGAACTTTTATTTCTGCACAAATACAACACCATGGTAGTTCTGCTGAAAACAGCGTCAGTGGGGGGTTAGTTTCATTCAAATCATGCAAATTAGAGTCCAAAACAAGAGGAAAAGCGTGAGAAAAAGTAGATACGTTGGAGATGTATCAACTCCCCCAAGCTTAAACCTTTTCTTGTCCTCAAGAAATTCAGTTGATAAACTGAAAGTGAGAAAGAAAAACTTTTACGAACTCTTTTGCTCTTGTTGGCATAAATAAGCTTAAACAACACCCAGGTTTTCAGCCAACATTATAAATAACCATGTCGACAATAACTCTTAATGATTATAATGACTCATATCAATGACATAATCAGCTAGCGAGCAATAATAAGATATCTCAAACAGCAACATGTTGTCAAAACAACCATGATATAATATGACAATAGTGGTATCTCGCTAGCCCTTTCCGAGACCGCAAAACATAAATGCAGAGCACCTCCAAAGTTCAAGCAGCGACTAAACATTGTAATTCATGGTAGAATAGATCCAGTCATGATGCACCCAACATTAGCTACACACAATGCATAAATCATGACCGCTGTGCTCTTCTCAGTTTCTAGCGCTTGTTTCAGAGGCTGATGACACAACATAAAAGTAAATAGATAGTCCCTTCGCAGAGGGAAGCAGTGATTTGCAGAGATGCCAAAGCTTAATTTTTAAAACAGAGGTAAATGATATTTTGAGACATGCACCCTTCTCATTTACTTCACGACCATCAGTTATCAACATCGTCCATGCTAAGCATGCTAGTGGTCGTTCCCAAATGATAAAAGTAAAGGTTTACTCCCCATCCACCATTAATCACACTCCATGGCTTGTCCGAAAAAAACGTGTGCTATCCATACCAACATCAGTCCCGGGGGAGTTTTGTTTAATTATTTGCATTTTTGAGTTCGTGATTGGGAATCCCTATTACCGCCCATTTTCTCATGTGACGGCGAGTGAATAAACACTCGACCCAAGAATAACCCGCTTAGCATAGAAGATATCGACCACCTCCTGCCGTTCCATGAACGATCCAGGCACACAAAACGGACAATTTTTGGAAGTTTTTAGAGGTGGCACATGAAAATTTACTTGGGACGGCAGGGTAATACCGTATAAAGGTAGGTATGGTGGACTCATCTGGAATAACTTTAGGTTCAAGGTTTTTGATGTACAAGCATAATCCCCACTTAGTATAGGTCAAGGCTAGCAATTTAGATTGAGAAGCGACCAGCTAGAGAGCAAAAACGATCGTAACCATGCATTATGCGTAAGTAACATTGGACACTAGCATGAGTAGGATATGAACACCATGAACATAAACATTATAGAGGCTATGTTGGTTTTGATTCAACTCCATGCATGAACATGTACCAAGTCAAGCCACTTGAACATTCTGAGGAGGATACCATATCATCATACCACATCACAATCATTTTAACGCTATGTTGATATCCAAGATAAATCATTATCAACTCCCAGCTACTTATGCATGGAATGAGAAACTATAGTCTCTAATTGTCATTGCAAACATGTTTAATCATAATGAGATGAAGCCTGGATGCTAGGTTAAACATATTTACACAAACAGAACAAGTCGAGTTCATACTAGTTTCTCTTTGCCATGGCCAGTTCATCAAATGTCGTCATTATTGCCTTTCACTTGCACGACTGAATGATATGAAAATAATAATAGTGCAAGAGTGCCATGGACTAAGCTGGAATCTGCAAACATTTTATTCAACAGGAGAAGACAAGGTAAAATGTGCTCTTTATTAGTTCAGCAATTATTCAAATGAGAGCCACTTAACATTTTCATCATGGTCTTCTCCTTGGTACAACTCGAATAAAAAAAGAAAATAAATTCAGAGAAACACACTGAAATATTTTTGGAGTTTTTGGTTTTCTTGAACAAGCAAATAAAAGGGAAAAGAAAAAACGAGAAAAACTATTTACACGGGAAAGCTCCCATCAAGCAAAAGAAGAACAAGGAAATCTTTTTGGGTTTTCTTTTTAGTACTACTACTAATCATGCATAGAAAGTAAATTAACTACAACTATTTTTTTGGTTTTTCTAAAGTTTTTCAAACACACAAGAACAAAGCAAGAAAATAAATCTAAGCATGGATGATACAATGAAAAAGTTTGAACACCAACAAATGGAATAAGTGGACATGAATGTAATGTCGGTGAGAGACACATACTCCCCCAAGCTTAGGCTTTTGGCCTAACTTGGTAGTTGATCAGTAGCCTGGAGGGTAGTAGTAGGCGTGGTAGCTCACAGAGGTTCTCGGTGCGGAGGCCTCAGCACGCCGTGCCGCCACCACTGCTGCGTTATGAGCTCGGGCCTTGCTCTCAAGAACAAAACATCTTCCCTTGCTGTTATAATCAAAAAGAGCAGTCGCATGCAAATATGTGTCCACAATAGATTTTTGGTTAAACATTAGATTGTAAGTGAAATTATCAACCTTTCCCTTAAGGATCTTGTGTTCTTTCAAAGTGTCAAAATCTAAGTACCGCGTGGGTAGGATAGGATCAAAGGGCAGAGGCGAAACACCCAGTTCTCGTGCTAAACGTGTGGCATAAATTCCACCATAGAACCAACCACTGTTAGCATTGTGCTAAAGTCTACGTGCAACAATCGCTCCAAGGTTATAATTCCTTTCACCAGTGAGAGCGGTGTGAAGGAGGCTGAAGTCTGGCGCACAAAGTATGCTACGGTCTTGCTTGCCTACTATGCATTTCCCGTTAAATAGTGCAAAATACTGAATTGCGGGAAAGTGAATGCTCTTCATTCTTCCTTGTCTCACTCCCCTATTTTCACCGTAGAAAAGGCTAGTCAAGAAAGACTTGAACTCAACCATTGGTGGCTCATCAAGCGAACCCCAAAATGGAAGTTTGCAATGGTAAGCAAAATTCTCCAGTGGGATAGTAAATGGATTATCATAAAGCATAAACGACACCCTAGACTCACGTGGAAAATATTTAAATCCTTTGACAAATGATTCAGTGAGAAGTTGGTGTTGTTCACACTTAGCTGATAGGTAGGGACCGAGGCCGACATTGTGAACATATTGCTCAAATTCCTCCTTAATGCCCACACGCACCATATATTCATCGCTAGGCCATAAACATGTCTTGGTGCCGGCATCTCGCGTGGAACTTTCACTTGGTTCAACATAAGACTGACTAGCAGAACTGTCACTAGAAGATGCCCCCAAGGATTGTCTCCTCGAAGAACTCCTTCCAAATAGGTTCATCATGTCCGCGTATAATTTTTTGAAAATAAAAATTTTGGGGTGACAAAAATTTGTCAACAAAACTTTGTAAGATTGATAGCAACTACTCATAGGGATACATAGAAGCCATAGCAAGCATCCAAACTACTTAGAACACTAGGAATTTAACATGCAAGCACATCTACAACAACACCAAGAGTAGCTAATTATTCAAAGTATAAGCCACTAAAACAAAAACTAACTGGACAAATGGTGGAGTCACATACCAAGCAACAATCCCTCGAAACAGTTTCGGAAACGGAGCTTCGAGCAAAGAGATCGAAATCCGCGGGTTTTAGCTCAAGAACACGGGAGAGAAAGCAATGGGGATTTTTTCTGGAGGTAAGTGATGATGTGGGCTAAAGAGATGAGTGAGGGGGCCCACGTGGGGACCACAACCCACCAGGGCGCGCCTGGGGGTGCTGGCGTGCCCAGGTGGGTTGTGCCCAACTGGTGCACCTCCCTCTGATGTTTATTGCACCAAAAATTCTCAAAAATTCTGAAAAAATATCGTATTAAATTTTCAGGGCATTCTGAGAACTTTTATTTTTGGGTCATTTTTTTATTGCACGGGAAATTCAGAAAACAGGCAAAACATGGCATTTTATTTTATTTAACTGATAAAAACAGAGAATAAAAAGTAGGGACGGAAACTAGTGCTTACTAAATTCATCAACTTCATACCGTTCAAAAATGATCCATTAATAAGGTTGATCAAGTCTTATTAACAACCACTTTCAATTAGCATGATACCGAAGAACTATCATAAATCACTAAGTTACCTCAATGGGGATATGCATTTCCCCAACAATAAGTATTTCATATTTCTTTGTGATAGTAGGTAGAGGTATTTGAAAACTTCCAATAGTGATTGTCGGAGATTTTTCAATAACATTAATACCATTCACTTAGAATTGTTTCTTCGGGAAGTGCGCCATATGCTCATTACCATTAATATGAAAAGTGACCTTGCTTTTATTGCAATCAATAACAACCCCTGCAGTCTTTAAGAATGGTCTACCAAGGATAATCGACATGTTGTCGTCCTCGGGAATCTCAAGTATCACAAAGTCAGTCAAAATAGTAACATTAGCAACAACAACGGGCACATCCTCACAGATACCGATAGGTATGGCAGTTGATTTATCAGCCATTTGCAAAGATATTTCTGTAGGTGTGAGTTTATTCAAATCAATTCTTTTATATAAAGAGAAAGGCATAACACTAACACCAACTCCTAAATCACACAAAGCAATTTCACATAATTCTTTTTGATAGAGCAAGGTATAGTTGGTATTCCCGGATCTCCAAGTTTTTTAGGTATTCCATCTTTAAAAGTATAATAGCAAGCATAGTGGACATTTCAGCTTCTAGTATTTTTCTCTTATTTGTGATGATGTCTTTCATATACTTTGCATAAGGAGGCATTTTCAAGATATCAGTCAAGCGGGTATGCAAAAAGACTGGCCTCAGCATTTCAGCAAAGCGTTCAAATTCTTGAGCACCATTCTTTTTAGTTGACTTGGGTGGAAAAGGCATAGGTTTTTGAACCCACGGTTCTCTTTCTTTACCATGTTTTCTAGCCAGAAAGTCTCTTTTGTCATATCTTTTATTTTTAGCTTGTCGGTTATCAAGATCAACAGGTGGTTCTGTCTCAACATCATTATCTGGTTCTTTTTCATTGTTTGGTTGAGAGTCTTCATGAACCTCATCATTGACTTTTTCATTATCATTAGGTGAGTGTTCATTACGAGATTGGGTTTCAGCATCAGAGATAGAAATTTCATTTTCATTATCAGGAGGTTTTTCTATTTCAGGTTCACTAGAAGCACATGAAGTCCTATCATTTTTCTTTCTCTTTTTCTTCCTAGAAGGACTAGGTGCACTAGTGTTAGCTCTTTGTGAATCTTGTTCAATTATATTAGGGTGTCCCTCAGGATAAAGTGGTTCCCGAGTCATTTTACCTCCTCTAGTTGCAACTCTAATAGCAAAGTCATTCATATTATGATTCATTTCATCAAGGAATTCTCTTTGAGATTTAGCAACTTACTCTAATTGAGTTTGAACCATAGAAGCATGCTTTCCAACACCTCTAACATCATTTGATATTCTAAATAACAAGTCACTCAAGCGAGCAATCATATCAGAATTTTATTTCAATTGTTTCATAACATTTGCATTGAAGTGATCTTGTTTCCGAATGTAGTTTTCAAACTCATAAAGGCATTGACTAGAATGCATATTGTGAGGATTATCACTATCATTAAACTTCATAAGAGAATTTATCTCTACCACCTTAGGCATTGGTGGTGTATTAAGCCCATGTATTTCTTCAATAGGAGGTAAATTTTTAACATCCTCAGCTTTAATACCTTTTTCCTTCATAGATTTCTTTGCCTCTTGCATATCTTCGAGACTGAGATATAATATACCCCTCTTCTTTAGAGTGGGTTTAGGTGGTGGTTCAGGAATAGTCCAATCATCATAATTTTTAATATGTTATTCAATAATTCTTTAGCTTGTCCAACAGTTCGTTCCCTGAAAACACAACCAACACAACTATCTAGGAAGTCCCTAGAAGCATCGGTTAGTCCATTATAGAAGATATCAAGTATTTCACTTTTCTTAAGAGGATGATCAGGAAAAGCATTAAGTAACTGGCAAAGCCTCCCCCAAGCTTGTGGGAGACTCTCTCCTTTAGTTTGCACAAAGTTAAATATTTCCTGTAAGGCAGCTTGTTTCATATGAGTAGGAAAATATTTTTCAGAGAAGTAATAAATCATATCCTGGGGGCTACGCACACAACCAGGAGCAAGAGTATTGTACCAAGCTTTAGCATCACCCTTTAATGAGAAAGGAAATAATTTGAGAATAAAGTAATAACGAGTTTTCTCATCGTGAGTAAAAAGGGTGGCTATATCATTCAACTTAGTAAGATGTGCCACAACAGTTTCAGTTTCATAACCATGGAAAGGATCAGATTCAACCAAAGTAATTAACTCTGGGTCGACAGAGAATTCATAATCCTTATCATCAATAAAGATAGGTGAGGTATCCAACTTAGGATCACATTTCATTCTAGCATTCAGAGATTTTTCTTTATAATTGTGTAATAATTTCTCTAGATCATCTCTATCATTGCAAGCAAGAATAACTCTAGTTGTTCCTTCACTCATAACATAACCTTCCGATATCCTAGGCAATTCATATCTAGGAAGGCTAGTTCCAGCAGGTGTTTCAAGAGATTCAGTTTCAAGCTCATAATCAGATTCAACAACATCATGTTGTATAACTCTAGCAATTTGTTTATCAAGAAATTCACCAAGTGGCCATCATCATTATCAAGCAAGGTACTAGCATCATCATAAGCATCATTCATAGTAGAAGTAGCATCATCAATAACTTGCGACCTATCATAATTAATAGCATGTGGTGGTGTTGCAAGTTTATTCATAATAGAAGGTGAATCTAAAGCAGAACTGGAAGGCAGTTCCTTACCTCCCCTCGTCCTTGAGGGAAATATCTTAGTCTTAGGATCCTTCAGATTCTTCATAGTGATAATATGATAATAATACCAAGTGACTGGACAAATATAGTTATGCTCCACGGCAACGGCGCCAGAAAAAGGTCTTGATAACCCACATGTATAGGGGATCGCAACAATTTTCGAGGGTAAAGTATTCAACCCAAATTTATATATTCGACAGAAGGGGAGCCAAAGAATATTGAAGGTATTAGCAGCTGAGTTGTCAATTCAAACACACCTTGAGATTAATTATCTGCAGCAAAGTGATCAGTAGCAAAGTAGTTTGATAGTTTTGATAGTAGCAGCAGCAACAATAGTAACAGTAATAGTGATATCAGTAATTTTGTAGCAAGTGTAACAGTGATGATGGGAGCAGTAACTTAGCAGAAACAATAATGAAAAGTTCGTAGGCATTGGATCGGTGACTTGTTGGATAATATTCAGCATGTGACAGTTATAACCTAGGGTGATACGGCACTAGCTCCAGTTCATCGACATAATGTAGGCATGTATTCCGTAAATAGTCATACGTGCTTTATTAAAAGAACTTGCATGACATGTTTTGTCCTACCCTCCCATGGCGGTGGGGTCAATATTGGATACTAAGGGATATTAAGGCCTCCTTTTAATAGAGAACCGAAACAAAGCATTAACACAGAGTGAATCTATGAACTCCTAAAACTACGGTCATCATCGGGAGTGGGCCCGGTTGTTGTCACTCTGGGGTTGCCGGATCATATGCAAGATCGGATCTAGAACATGGATATAATGATGATAACATAAATGGTTCAGATCTGAAATCATGGCACCCGAGCCCAAAGTGACAAGCATTAAGCATGGCAAAGTCATAGCAACATCAATCTAAGAACATAGTGGATACTAGGGATCAATCCCTAACAAAACTAACTCGATTACATGATGAATCTCATCCAACTCCTCACAGACTAGTGAGCCTACGAAGGAATTACTCACTCCCGATGGGGAGCATCATGGAATTGGCGATGGAGAAGGGTTGGTGATGATGAGGAACGAAGATCCCCCTCTCCGGAGCCCCAAATGGACTCCAGATCTGCCCTCCCGAGGAAGAACAGGGCTTGGCAGCGGCTCCGTCTCGTGGATCGTGATAATTCTTTCTCCCTGATTTTTTCTTCGAAATAGGAATTTATAGCATCAGGGTTGAGGTCTGCGGGGCCACCAGGTGGGTACAACCCACCTGGGCACGCCAGGAGAGCGGGGCGCACCCTGGTGGGTTGTGCCCACCCTAGGGCCCCTCTCCGGTAGGTCTTGGCTCCAAAAATTCTTATATATTATATAAAAGTTCCTCGAAAAGTTTCATTCCATTCTGAGAACTTTTCTTTCTGCACAAAAACAACACCATGGTAGTTCTGTTGAAAACAACGTCAGTCCGGGGTTAGTTAAATTCAAACCATGCAAATTAGAGTCCAAAACAAGAGGAAAAGCGTGAGAAAAAGTAGATACATTGGAGACATATCACCTACTAAGTTGACGCGGACGCAGGGCTTTGTCAACTTAGTCAATATGAATGTTTGTAGCTGCAGTGACTATACGATGTCTATCCAACGGCCGTAGTGCTTCTTCAACCTATGGTCTTCTTGCTCCAGCCGCCCAAAGCAGCACCGGTCGCGCCGCCTGCTCCTGCCTCCCGTGGCCGGCTATGTTGCGGCGGAGGCCTCACCACCCCCTACTACTCCCACCGCTAGCCAGGCCATCCCTCTACACACCCACTCCCCTGTTATTCTGCGACGATGGCAGCCTCACACCGCAGCCAAACCAGTGAACCCTCGTACTCCTCTCCGCGTGGGCATCCACTCTTGCGTCTTCCCCGACTCCATGTCGTCCCCTTCCTAGGCCTCGCCGTCGTCCACCGCCTTGGTGCTTTCAGCGTGGCATGGTCAGTGTGGTCAACGAATGAATTCCATCGGAAGAGTACTGTACGTGGAGTCCCCCTTGACGTGCGAACAACAAATAGGGAGAGTTCGTGAGGATAGATTAATGTTCTACGTCGGTAGAGCCCGGCCCCGCGCATACCTCAACCGCCATTGAGCCGACCGGAGACCAGGACGGACCAAGGAGTGAGGGGCTACGTGGCAAGTTAGGCTCCTGGGTCGCGATGCTCAGGAGTCCCCCTTGACATTCAAAAAATTTCCATACCTGCCCTCGCCGAGGCCTCGGGAGGGGCGCGCAACGCCCAGGTCCGGGGGACCTGGTTGGGTAGCCTGCGCTTGGGCGTGACCCGAGCGCAGCCCCCTCATGTGACTCTCCCGAGGGAAGGCGTCGTGGTGAGGCTGGGCGCTGAGCTCTGGGCTCCCTGAGGTTGGTACGGCCGTGGGGTCGCCCTCAGTTGTTTATCACCAGCGCAAAGCATAGTGCTTCCGCTTGTGCACGGGCATAGCCGCTCCTCGGCAGTGTCGACAGCCAGCGCGGAGCATGGATCTTCCACTTGGGCGTGGGATGCCCCCTCTCTAGGAGGAGCCCCCCGGGCGTGTACAACCCCGCCCTGACACGTGGCTTGCACGGCAGGGCTGCGAGGTGTATCTGGGCACTCGTGAGCTAGCGCGGGACTCACGAGGCCCTACCTCAAGGCAGGTTGCGCCTGGTCTTGAGTCTTGGTGACTGTATGTCCCTGCAAGGCGGTTTGATGCAATCACTCTATGTCCTCAGGTCCCGGCCCTCGAGCGAGCTTAGCCACCACTGGTATGCCAGGTCACGATGCCGTGGTCAAGGCCAGGGGGTGAGGGCTGGAGAGCCAGTAAGAGCTCCTGAGTCGCGATGCTCAGGAGCCCCCCTTTTAACGTGCAAGCGGGTTGCATGGGATAAATAGACCCGCAGTGTGTGGCAACCGAGCAGGCGATAGCCATCGGCAGGTTAAGCATGAAGAGCGGATCGACTTGGATAAATGCAGTAAGATACACGCCACTAGATCTGGCCCGAGCGGCATGGGGATGATGCAGCCCGAGGGGCGACCCCAACAAGGTAAGCTAAAGACATAAGCAAAAGGGATACATGCCACAGGGACGGACCCGTGTGGCTTGGGAATAATGCAGCCCGAGGGGCGCTCCCAGCTTAAATGAACTTGGAAGGTGTCACCTGGTTCTGTAGACGAACTAGAGTTGGTGCAGCTGAAGCCACGTGTTGAAGGAATGGCTCCTCATGAGCCACCGGGACCCTGAGCCTCAGGAGGCTCTGGGGGCTCAGGAGGTTCCCTAAAGAGCGTCCCAATCTCCTCCAGAACAGCGTGGAACCTAGCCTCCTGAGCCGCCAGGACTTGCCGCATGTTGCACTAATAGGTCGACGCCACGCTCGGCAAGCCGAAGGGCATGCGAACTTAGCTGTGCAGTGGACCCTCACAGCGGCCCACACGTGATGGCCAGAAGCGTTCCTGAGATGCGGCCCTGTTGAGCCCTAGGATGTCGATGCAGACGCGCAGTTCAGCACCCTCGCCTGGATGGTGAGCCGCGCTTGGTGAGCGGCTGTCGCCGCGCATGGCTCTCGCGTCTTGTAGCTCTTGGGTGGTCTTGGTGATGAACTCTTGGGTGGTGGGCACTCCTTGCCCTGCGCTCTCTTGAGGGAAGCATGCCGTGAAGCATGCTTCCAAGTGGTGCCCAAGCGCCTCCCTCGTGAGGTTGGCAAGGTCTGAGGCTCTCCAGGAGAGAGCCCCCCGAATCCTGCCTAAGGAGGGCGCCAGGCGCGCTTTCCTATGCGGTTGAGGGAGGCGCCCCTGGAGCGGGCGCTGATCCTGACGAGGCCCCTGATGCGACGCCATCTTCTTGGGGTCCTGCGCGGCGCGACAGCTTCTTCTTGGGGATGGTCTCCGGAGGGCCTTCACTTCTGCTGTCAGGGTTGTCGATTGCTGCGGCTTGGAAGGCGCGCTCAAGGGAGCACACCACATCCCTTTCTTCACATGGGACTGTGATGATTCCACCGCTTCCTGGCATCTTGAGAATGTTGTAGCCGTGATGAGTGACTGCCATGAACTTGGCCAGGGCTGGATACCCGAGGATGGCATTGTACGGCAGGCGGATGTGCGCGATGTCGAAGTCGATGAGCTCGGTGCGGTAGTTCTTGCGCTCCCCGAAGGTGACAGGCAGGCGGACTTGCCCAATCGGTGTGGTGGAACCATCAGTCACTCCTGAGAAAGGTTTGGTTGGATGGAGCTGCCCATAGGGCACTTGGAGGTTGTCGAACGTGTCGACGGATAGGACGTTGAGCCCTGCGCCGCCGTCGATGAGAGTCTTGGTGACTTGCACATTGCTGATGACTGGGGAGCACAACATAGGGAGTGTGCCAGCGGTGGCCGCGCACTTGAGCTGGTCGGCCGAGTCGAAGGTGATGGCGTATTGGGACCACCTGAGCGGGCGCGTGGCCTCGAGCTTGGGGAGCGTCGCGTTCACCTCGCGAGCGAACTGTTTAAAGATGCGTTGAGAGGCTGGGGCCTGAGCACCGCCCAAGATGCAAGCGATCGCACGCGGCTCCTGGAAGCCCCCAGCCTCCTCGTCCTGGTGGTGGTCGTCGTTCCTTCTCGGTGGCGGAAACGGGGGAAGACCAGCGTTGCCCTGGGGGCGATCTTCACGAGGCCGGTCCCTCCAGGCGCCCTCGCGAGGTTGGTCCTGCCAGCGGTCCTCATGAGGCCGGTCGCGCCACTCCTGGCGCGGGCCATTGTCGTCCCAGCGTCCGCCTCCGCGTCCTCCTCCATGGCCGTAGCCTTGGTCGTTGCGCTCGATGCATCGACCGAAGCATCCTCCCCGTATGGCTCTAAGCTCTTGATAGTCACTGGTGTTGTGGGTGTTCAGGTTGTGGAAGGCGCAGAACGGACGGCCGTTCTTGGATGACTCGGGCTGATCTCTGCCTTGCTTGGTGTCGGGCTCCGCTGCGAGCACTACTGCCTCTTTGCGCTTCACGTCCTTGGCCTTGGCCTTCTTCTCCTCCACTCCTGCAGCTGGCAGGTCAAGGAGAGAGAGGCACCCCTCCTCAGCTCCTGAGATGTGCAGAGCTCCTCGTGGATGGCCATCTCTTCCTTCATCTTGACGTCACGGATGCCGTCTGAGAACACGGAGATGATGGCTTCATCCGTGGCCTTGGGGATCTTAAGGCGGGTATTGTTGAAGCGCTGGATGTACTTCTGAAGGGTCTCTCCTGGCTGTTGCTTAATGCTGCGTAGATCGCCCGCGGCCGGTGGGCAGTCGCGAGTGCCCTGGAAATTGGCGACGAAGCGATTGCGCATCTCATCCTAGGAGGAGATCAAGCCGTGCTGCAGGTTCAGGAGCCAGGAGCGGGGCCCATCCTTGATAGCCATGGGAAACCAATTCGCCATGAATTTTTTGTCGCCGTTGGCCGCTTCGATGCTCGGCTCATAGAGTTGCAGGAACTCCGCGGGGTTGGCGGTGCCGTCGTATCGAGGAGGTAGATCTGGCTTGAACTTGCCTAGCCAGGCGACGCTATGCAGTTCGGGGGTGAAGGCACGGCAACCAGCCATGGTCGCCGGGGCCTGCTTCTGAGGCGGAGCTTGGTCTTGGCGAGGTCCGCACTGTGCCACTGCAGGCGGCACGCGGTCTTGACGAGGTGGCGCGGGGAGCGCTGGTGCAGCTTCTCATGGCCGCGGGATTTCTTGGCAGCTTCTCTCTTCACGCGCGGGCGCCAGGCGCGGTGGATCATGCCGCGGAGGCGTGCGCCTTGGTGCCAAGGCACCGTCTTGGGGTCGAGGCGGCAGAGGCACGCCATGAGCCCTGTCGCCCGCGGCTGGTTGAGGGGGAGGCAGAGAGTGGGACGGCGTCGGAGAGCCCCCTGCGGCACGGACGAGCTCGGCGACGCGGTCAAGCCACTCCTCATAGAGGTCATCGACAGGGCGGTAACGCAGGAGCTCGTTCGCCATGATGAGCGCGGCCCGTGCCTACATGGGAGTGCGGTGCACGTGAGACGAAGAACCAGCAGGGGTGAGTGATGGAGTAGTGGTGCGGCCGTCCTGCCGCACTGAAGGATGCAACAAAGATGCCTGCTGCTCATTCCCCACCGGGCCAGTGGCAGCGTTGGCGGTGAGAGATGGAGAACGACGAGGCGGCCCGCCGACGGGAGCCGTCTGAGAGACACGGGCGGCGAGGGCAGCCTGACGCTCAGCTCGAGCACGGCGAGCGTCCGCCATGGAGACGAAAGAGCGACAGAGCGACGAACCGACAGAAGGGAAGCTCCGATGCACCATTACCTGGCGCGCCAAATGTCAGATCTGGGGCTCCGGCTAACCCTTAAGGTTCGAACACTGGGGTGCGCATGAAGTCTTTCCCTCCTATCGATCTACGCTCAAGCTCGCTAAGATCTTGCAGACGAACTCGACGAGCTCACAACACAGAGAGACACGGGGTTTATATTGGTTCGGGCCACTGTTGTGGTGTAATACCCTACTCCAGCGTGGTGGTGGTGGATTGCCTCTTGGGCTGATGATGAACAATACAAGGGAAGAACAACCTCCTGAGGTTGAGGTGTTCTTGTGCATATGAACTTGTGGTGTGTAGGTTCTCTGAGGCTCAGATCAGGTCCCCAATCCACTGAGGTGGCTAATCCTATTTATAGAGGCCCTGGTCCTCTTCCCAAATATCGAGCGGGAAGGGAGCCAACAATGGCGGGCTAATTTCAAGGGGGACAACTAGTACAAGGTATCTTGACAAAAGGTAGTCCACGCCTACACAAAGCTCTGGTGGTGACTCCATCTTGGGCTCCATGATGACCTCCGTCTTACAGTCCATGGTCTTGGTCTTGTTGCACCGAAATGGAAACCTTTGCCTGATGCCTCGGTATTCCGCGGCTGCGCTTGCCCCCTTTGCACCAAAGAGGAAACAAGGACGCTGCACGCGCTGGCGCCCGCCTGGTGTCGATCGTCATGGCTCACGTCACGAGAGCCTCGTGAGGTTCGCCTCGCCTTGTTATCTCCGCCCCTCGCGAGCCTGTCTGACTAGGCCGCTCAGGAGGAGGTCTTGCTTCGCCCGCCTCGCGAGGCTTGGAGCCTTGCGAGGGTCTTGGATGCTTTGTTGGTGAAGATGGGTCGTACAGCCTGCTGCTTGGCCACGCCGTGGGCCGCAGGAAGGAAAGTCTGGGGACCCCCATTCCCAGAACGCGGACAGCCTCTAAAGATGTGGGAGTTCAATCCAGAAGGGCCGTGGACCCTACAACGGATCTACGGCACAACACATAAGGGGAACTGGAAGCTGCTTTTTAAGAAGCAAAAATCGTGGCCAAGGTCCTCAGACGACACCGGCCTCGACTGCAACCATCCGTCCTCCAGGTAAATTCTAAACACTCTGAACATCAATAGGCTTCAACAACCCAAGGGAGAGGTGCTAAGTAATCCATCCTAAAACATGTCTGGATTAAGAAGACGGAGTAGATCCGGTGTCCGACTCCGCTCCCCGAAGACCCAGCCAACGCTCTTCTAATGAGGATGCTGGCCCCGGCGCCATACCAGGCACCGACAAAGAAGGAGAAGAAGAAGAAAAGGGAGGAGAGCACTTCGGATGCAATGTCCAGAGACGCTGATGCCCAGTCCTCTCAAGAAGGTGATGACGACGACAAGGCAGAGGAGGAAGAAGAAGATCCTCCCCGCAGGGGTAAAAAGAGGGCGGCCTCCAAAGCCCTAGAAGTTGAAGCATCCAAGAGGGACGAAATTACCCTCCCGGATGACTTGGAGTCAGACGCCGAGGTTGTCCCAAAGCACCGGTGCCAGACTAAGCCCCAAGCCGACTAGTAAGTGGTCTGGGATTTTTCGCACTTATTTAATCAATAAAATGTGATGATAACTCTAAGTTCTATCTTTTAGTCCGGCCCGCTATCTTCCCCCACTATCTTCGTCCTCGGGGGATCTGCCACTGGAGATGATCGAGAGTGGGTCGCCTCCATTAGCCTCCCCGCCGCCTAAGGCGGATGATGCCGAGGTGTAGTCTCATAGGCCCTCCCCAAGCCTTGAAGAGACGCAGGGGGCGATCTAATGGCGCCAGAGGGTGATACCTCAGTTGTCGGAGGGCCGGGGAGGACGGTCTTGATGGAGACTGGCGACGAGGGCCCCGGACAATCCATCCCCCAGCTGCAGACTGCTCCGGAGACCAATACGGCCCCGAAGATTAGTGCACGACCCCCTGCGGCAGAAAAGGGAGCGGCGACCTCTGCTAATCCGGAGGTGCCGAATACCACGACAGACGCTCTTAGAAGTGCATCCGTCCTAGACGAGCACCGCATTCTAATGGGTGCAGTGTCTGAGAAGATTCAGTCCGGCGAGAGCGGGCTGAACGAAGCCTTCTCCAGCCTGCTAGTAGGCTTCGAGGTACGTAATGCAATGTTTTTTAATCTTTAATGTTTATGAGAAATATGCCTGTATATAGATAGTAGCCCCTAAGACTCTGTTCGACTTTTTGAAAGAAAAGCGAGCAGAGGATGAATTGTCAGGTGGTAACATGCTATTTCATTTGAATTTTAAAACAGGCCTCTCTGTTAGCGGCGACTGCCCAGTCAGTGGAGATTTCCAAACTTAAACGGAAGCTGGAGCGAGCCGATGAGGATCTAGTCCTTGTGAACACACGGCTTGATCAAGCGCAAGGTATAAGATACATCTTGTTGTATGCCTGTTTATTTCCATGCTTTTGTGGAAGTTGAAGAGCTTTGTTGTTCATGGTTGTACAGATGGTGCCGCCGTGGTGGAGACCTTAGGGGTGAGCTTGCTCAGGCCAATGAGGAGGCAAGGGTAAGCTAGGCGGCTGCTGACAAGGTGGCTGTGGACTTAACGGCCGAACATGCCGCTAGGCGCCGTTTTGAGGAACAGGTGACCGAGATGGATAAAAACTCAAGGACACCACCGCCAAGTGCGAGTCCTTAGAAACAGAAAATGAGACGAAGGGGATCAAACTCACCAAGGCCCTTCAATATGCTTCGGAAGCACGGTCTGGATCCCGCACGGCGTGCGAGGAAATCCGTCAAGCCGGTCAGATAGCGGCTGGTAAGCCTTTTCTTTTACAGGCTTAAATTTTGGGACCCAAAGTATGCCTTGCTTAATCGACTATGGAGTTCTCCAGACATGTATGCGAATCTGCCAAAGAGCGCTGCAGACGCTACCGACTTCTTCCAGGCCCAGGAGGGGTACGTGACGGAGAAGCACTTCTGGTCGCAGTTTGTAGGGCATGAGCGCCCACTTCTGCTAAATGACCAGATGGCGCAATGGGCGGAGCTGCATAAGATGTCCGACACGGCCATGAAGTACGTCATAGTCCGGTTGTGGCCTGCTGAAGCCGTTCCGGGTAGCTACTTCGGCCTCGTGCGGCGTCTCGTTGATGCGCTTCCCCGGATTGACGCTGTCAAGAGGTGGTCCTGCATGGAAGGTGAGCGTTTGGCTTTCGCCCATGTCAAGATGCACTGGGTAAAAATGAATGCCGAAAAGGTGGCGGTCAAGGGTCCTCCCAAAAGCAAGGCTCACCGCACACCAGAGCGTTATTTTGAGGACGTGCTAAAAGGTGCTCGCCTTATAGAGGGCCAATGCTCTCAGGACGTATTGTTCGAATAAATGAGTTCAAACTGTCCGGGGATTTGTATTATAAACGAAGTACTTTGTAATATATTCATTCCTTGAAGAAAAGTTTTTATCCTCCTATGTGGCCATTTTATTGTATCTGAGAGTTCCCAGTCGTCGGCTTCAGCCCCCGTGTAGATGCTACTAGGTGTCGGATTTCGGGTTCCGGCAAAACCCTTGAGGTTCAAACACGGGGGTGCGCACGAAGATCTCTCCCCCTCTCTAGCTCGCACACTCTACGATCTCACGGCCTAGCTCGACGAACCCAAAGAACATGAGACACAAGATTTATACTGGTTCCGGCCACCGTTGTGGTATAATACCTTACTCTAGTGTGGTATGGTGGATTGCCTCTTGGGCTGGGGATGAACAGGTACAAGGGAAGAACAGCCTCGCGAGGAGAGGTGTTCTTGTGCTTGGTGAACTTGTCTGGTGGCCTTGGTGGAATGGACCTAGGACAAGATGAGATGCCTTCGTATGGTGGTGGCTAGTCCTACTTATAGAGGCCCTGGTCCTCTTCCCGAATATTGAGCGGGAAGGGATTCCACAACGGCCAAATTCGAAGGGAGATAACTAGTACAAGAAATCCTGACAAAAGTAGTCTTCGCTTGCCAAAGGCTCTGGTGGTGACGCCGTATTGGGCTCCACGGTTACCTCCGTCCTGCCGGTCTTGGTCTTGTTGCACTGATATGGAAACATTTGCCTGATGCCTCAGGAATCCTCGTCTGCGCTTGCCCCATTAGCACCAAAGAGGAAATGGGGACACTGCGCGCGCTGGCGCCCGCCTGGCACCAGCCATCATGGCTTGCGTCACAGAAACCTCATGAGGTGCTCCTTGCCTTGCTCTCTCCGCCCCTCGCGAGCCAGCCTGGTGAGGCCTCCCCTGAGGAGGTCTTGCATCATCCTCCTTGCGAGGCTTGGCCCCTCTCGAGGGTCTTGAATGTTTGCTGGTGAAGATGGGCCGTACAGGGCCGCTGGAGAAGCCACACTAGGGGCCGCAGGCAGGCAAGTCTGGGGACCCCAGTTCCTAGAACGCCGACACTAGGGTGTTCGGAATTGCACATAACTACACTTAACCCAACGTCTTGGTACTTGAAGGAGGTGTTAGTGTGGCGAACCAGGCAATCAGACTATTCGGTTTTATTGCTCTCACTTCTATAGGAGTTTGACAGTGGGTCTATTAGGTAGCCCCTAGTATGTACGCGGCTCCCCTAACGCTGATGCGTTACATATGTGACCAGGAAACAGTCCTTCGTGTAATATGGAAAAATTGCTAAGGATTGTATTGAATTGCGGGGTGGCTGACCAGCTCTCGCCGCATCATGACAGTCAGTTTTCGGCTTTCTCTACTAAGGTGCTTAACCGGACGAACCAGAAACACAATCGCAGTAGTTCTCCCTTTACTACCCTAGCCGTGTTTCCCCCCACTTCAGCCTATGGCTCAAGGTCTTCAATGTGAAGCCGAAAGTGGTGGACAGCCAACACGCAGATTGCGGTGGCGCTATGGTGAGCAAACTGCCCAATGTCACTTGGCCCAAGGGCACCTTCGTGGAGACCGTGAAGTGATGGCAGTAGGGGTGGTTCTATGCCACAGAGCCCCGTGACTCCACATGGGCTGCTCCCACAGAGTTCTAGTCTGGGCCCCCAATGCGGCTGACATCCTGGCTCAACAAGGGCCTAGACTGGGCATCGTCTGATAAGGTAACGATGCTGGAGAAGTGCATCAAGAGCATGGTAGATAAAAGTACCAGCCTCGCCAGCGTGATACAAGTGATGCTCTTCCGTCGGATACTCCCCTGTCTGGCACGTCAAGAGCCCATGTGGAAGTTCGACCCGACTGGTCCCCGGACCCTTCAGCGGTTCTTCGGCACAAAGCACGAAGACATGTGGAAGCTGTTCTTCAAGAACCAGAAGTCATGGCCGGAGACAACCGAAGACCTCGTCTACGACAACACCCATGCCGCGACTCCCGTAAGTTCTTTGATAACATTACTTTGTGAGCCCAAGGAGCACACTAAACTCTCCATTTTCTTTTGCAGGGCTGGACAAAGAAAGTAGAACGGATTCACTGTCCGGCTCTGCTGCCCGAAGACGAAGCTATTCCTTTGTTAACGAGGATGGTAGTCCCGGTGCCGTACCAGGCGCCGGAAAGGAAGGCCAATGAGAAGGGAAAGGAGGCCAAGAGTGGCCTCCGCCGTAAAGGTGCTTCGGACATAGTGTCCGAGGACACCGGAACCCTCTCCTCCCCTAACGAAGAGGAAGAGGAGGAGGAAGAGAGCACCTCCCCCCTAAGGGGGAGAAGAAGAAAAGAGCAGCCTCCACCGATCTAGAGGCAGAGGCGTCCAAGAAAAGGAGGATGTCCCTTACGGACGACTCCGAATCGAACGCCGATGAGTGGCGCCCCTGGCCGGATCGTAAGTACTCAAAGATATATATATATATATATATATGTCTGGCTTTTCTGGCTTATAGTTGTAATGTATTTAAATTGTATGCTGCACTCCGGTTAAGGTCCTCCCCCAGTGATCTGATAAGTCTCCAACGTATCTATAATTTTTGATTGTTCCATGCTATTATATTATCTGTTTTGGATGTTTATGGGCTTTATTAAACACTTTTATATTATTTTTGGGACTAACCTATTAAACCAGCGCCGAGTGCCAGTTTCTGTTTTTTCCTTGTTTTAGAGTATCACAGAAAAGGAAAATCAAACGGAGTCCAATTGACCTGAAACTTCACGGAACTCATTTTTGGAAGGAAAGCAACCCGGGAGACTTGGAGTCCACGTCAAGGAAGCTTCGAGGAGGCCACGAGGTAGGGGGCGTGCCCACCCCCTGGGCGCGCCCTCCACCCTCATGGGCCCCTCGTGGCCCCCCCTGATGCACTTCTTCTACCTATATATCTCCATATACCCTAAAATGATCAGGGAGCACAATAGATCGGGAGTTCCGCCGCCAGAAGCCTCCCTAGCCACCGAAAGCCAATCTAGACCCGTTTCGGCACCCTGCCAGAGGGGGAATCCCTCTCCGGTGGCTATCTTCATCATCCCGGTGCTCTCCATGACGAGGAGGGAGTAGTTCTCCCTCAGGGCTGTAATGGATTGAGTTTTCCCCTTGAAGAAATCTTATCAGATTGAGTCTTTAATGATTTGAGAACACTTGATGTATGTCTTGCCGTGCGTATCTGTGGTGACAATGGGATATCATGTGATTCACTTGATGTATGTTTTGGTGATCAACTTGCGGGTTCCGCCCATGAACCTATGCATAGGTGTCGGCACACATTTTCGTCTTGAGTCTCCGGTAGAAACTTTGGGGCACTCTTTGAGGTTCTATTGAGGTTCTATGTGTTGGTTGAATAGATGAATCTGAGATTGTGTGGTGCATATCGTATAATCATACCCACAGATACTTGAGGTGACATTGGAGTATCTAGGTGACATTAGGGTTTTGGTTGATTTGTGTCTTAAGGTGTTATTCTAGTACGAACTCTACCTCTCTATGTGCTTAAAGTTTTGAAGTTATGCTTGTTTTACCTTCCTATGCAAGTTGATTCTTGTTCCCACAAGTTGTTTGCTTACAAAATCCTTATGCATAGGAAGTATGTTAGACTTAAATGCGTAGTCATATTCTTCATGATGCTCTCTTTATGTTTCAATTCTTATCTTTTATGTGAGCATCGTTGAAATCATCATGCCTAGCTAGGGGCGTTAAACGATAGCTCTTGTTGGGAGACAACCCAATTTTATTTTAGTTCCTTGCTTTTTTTTCCTGTTTAGTAATAAATAATTCATCTAGCCTCTTTTATGTGGTTTTATGCTTTTAATTAGTGTTTGTGCCAAGTAGAACCTTTGGGAAGACTTGGGGAAAGTCTTGTTAATCATGCTGTAAAAACAGAAACTTTAGCGCTCACGAGAATTGCTGCCATTTTTATTTGGAGAGTGATATTTAGTTAATTATTTTTGCAGATGATTAATATAAAAATTCCTCAGGTCCCGAAATTTATTTGAGAATTTTATAAGTTGCATAAGTATACGTTTGATCCAGATTACTACAGACTGTTCTGTTTTTGACAGATTATGTTTTTCATGTGTTGTTTGCTTATTTTGTTGAATCTATGGCTAGTAAAATAGTTTATAAACCATAGATAAGTTGGAATGCAGTAGGTTTAACACCAATATAAATAAATAATGAGTTCATTACAGTACCTTGATGGTGATTTGCTTTCTTATACTAACGGAGCTTACGTGTTTTCTGTTAAGTTTTGTGTTGTGAAGTTTTCAAGTATTGGGTAAGGATTCGATGGACTATGGAATAAGGAGTGGCAAGAGCCTAAGCTTGGGGATGCCCAAGGCACCCCAAGGTAATATTCAAGGATAACCAAGAGCCTAAGCTTGGGGATGCCCCGGAAGGCATCCCCTCTTTCGTCTTCGTTCATCGATAACTTTACTTGGAGCTATATTTTTATTCACCACATGATATGTGTTTTGCTTGGAGCGTCAATTTATTTTCTTAAGATTTGCTTGCTGTTATTTATAACAATGTTTTGCATCTTTTATTTAAATAAAAGTGGCATTGATAGCCTTTACTATGCCTATTTTAGAAGTCCACATGTCGCTGTTTGGAAACAGAAAGTTTACCGCTGTTGCAATAATTCCCTAGAAAAGTAAGAATGTGATAAAATGTTGAAACCTTTTGAATATTAAGCTCTGATAAATTTACTACTGTAGGAATTTTCTTTCATAATTTTTGGAGCTAGGGAAGTATGGATGTTGCTGCATTCTTTACAGACTGTCTTGTTTAGGCAGATTGCTGTTATGTTTGCATTTTTTGCATATGTTTGCTTCTTTAATGATTCTATTTGAGGATAGGACTATTAAATATGCAGAGGCATTTAGTATGCAATGTTGAATAATAATTTTAGTGATTTTCTACAGTATAGTATGATAAGGTTTTTGCAATGGTTTATACTAACTTATCTCACGAGTCCTTGTTGAGTATTGTGTGGATGAAGCTTTTGAGATTTAGGGAGACCGTGATGTGAGAGGAATTATGGAGACACAAAATCTCAATCTTGGGGATGCCCAAGGCATACAAAGATAATATTTCAAGAAGTCTGAAGCATCTAAGCTTGGGGATTCCCCGGTTGGCATCCCACCTTTCTTCTTCAACAACTATCGGTTAGTTTCGGTTGATCCTAAGTTTTTGCTTCTTCACATGATGTTTGCCATTCTTAGAATGCCATTTTATTTTGTTTTGCTTGCTGTTTGAATAAAGTATCAAGATCTGAAATTCTTAAATGTTATAGAGTCTTCACATAGTTGCATAATTATTCAACTACTCATTGATCTTCACTTATATCTTTCAGAGTAGTTTGTTGTTGCTCCAGTGCTTCACTTATATGTTTTAGAGCATGGTGGTGGATTTGTTTTATAGAAACTATTGATATCTCATGCTTCACTTAGATTATTTTGAGAGTCTTAAATAGCATGGTAATTTGCTTAAAAAATCCTAAGATTAGTAAAAACTTTCATATAAGTGCATTGAATACTAAGAGAAGTTTGATGCTCGATGATTGTTTTGAGATATGGAGGTAATAATATCAAAGTCATGCTAGTTGAGTAGTTGTGAAATTGAGAAATCCTTGTGCTGAAGTTTGCAAGTCCCGTAGCATGCACGTATGGTAAACGTTATGTAACAAATTTGAAACATGAGGTGCTATTTGATTGTCCTCCTCATGAGTGGCGGTTGGGGACGAGCGATGGCCTTTTCCTACCAATCTATCCCCCTAGGAGCATGTGCGTAGTGCCCAGGTTTTTGATGACTTGTAGATTTTTGCAATAAGTATGTGCGTTCTTTATGACTAATGTTGAGTCCATGGATTATACGCACTCTCACCCTTCCATCATTGCTAGCATCTTCGGTACCGTGCATTGCCCTTTCTCACATTGAGAGTTGGCGCAAACTTCGCCGGTGCATCCAAACCCTGTGATATGATATGCTCTGTCACACATAAACCTCCTTATATCTTCCTCAAAATAGCCACCATACCTACCTATTATGGCATTTCCACAGCCATTCTGAGATATATTGCCATGCAACTTTCCACCGTTCTGTTTATTATGACACGCTTCATCATTGTCATAGTGCTTTGCATGATCATATAGTTGACATTGTATTTGTGGCAAAACCACCTCCCATAATTCTTTCATACATTTCACTCATGCATCATCGCAATCCCGGTACACCGCCGGAGGCATTCATATAGAGTCATATCTTGTTCTAGTATAAAGGTGTAATCGTTGAGCTGTAAATAAATAGAAGTGTGATGATCATCATTTTCTATAGCATTGTCCCAAGTGAGGAATGAAAAAAGGAAAGGCCATAAAAAGAGAAGGCCCAAAAAAAAGAGAAAGGCCATAAAAATAGAGAGAGAAGCCCCCCAAAAAAATAAGAGAAAACGAGAGAAGGGACAATGCTACTATCCTTTGCCACACTTGTGCTTCAAAGTAGCACCATAATCTTCATGATAGAGAGTCTCTTGTTTTGTCACTTTCATATACTAGTGGGAATTTTCATTATAGAACTTGACTTGTATATTCCAACAATGGGCCTCCTCAAGTGCCCTAGGTCTTCATGAGCAAGCAAGTTGGATGCACACCCACTTAGTTTCTTTTGTTGAGCTTTCATACATTTATAGCTCTAGTGCATCCGTTGCATGGCAATCCCTACTCCTTGCATTAACATCAATCGATGGGCATCTCCATAGCCCATTGATTAGCCTCATTGATGTGATACCTTCTCCTTTTTTGTCTTCTCCACATAACCCCCTCATTATATTCTATTCCACCCATAGTGCTATGTCCATGGCTTGCGCTCATATATTGCGTGAAAGTTTATAGGTTTGAGATTACTAAAGTATGAAACAATTGCTTGGCTTGTCATCGGGGCTGTCCATGATGAGAGCATTCTTGTGTGACGGAAATGGAGCATGACTAAACTATATGATTTTGTAGGGATGAACTTTCTTTGGCCATGTTATTTTGAGAAGACATAATTGCTTAGTTGGTATGCTTGAAGTATTATTATTTTTATGTCAATATGAACTTTTGTCTTGAATCTTTTGGATCTGAATATTCATGCCACAATTAAGAAGAATTACATTGAAATTATGCCAAGTAGCATTCCACATCAAAAAATTCTATTTTATCATTTACCTACTCGAGGACGAGCAGGAATTAAGCTTGGGGATGCTGATACTTCTCCAACGTATCTATAATTTTTGATTGTTCCATGCTATTATATTATCTGTTTTGGATGTTTATGAGCTTTATTAAACACTTTTGTATTATTTTTGGGACTAACCTATTAACCCAGAGCCCAGTGCCAGTTTCTGTTTTTTCCTTGTTTTAGAGCATCGCAGAAAAGGAAAATCAAACGGAGTCCAATTGACCTGAAACTTCACGGAACTCATTTTTGGAAGGAAAGCAACCCGGGAGACTTGGATTCCACGTCAAGGAAGCTTCGAGGAGGCCACGAGGTAGGGGGGCGCACCCACTCCCCTGGGCGCGCCCTCCACCCTCGTGGGCCCCTCGTGGCCCCCCTGACGTACTTCTTCTACCTATATATCTCCATATACCCTAAAACAATCAGGGAGCACGATAGATCGGGAGTTCCGCCGCCAGAAGCCTTTGTAGCCACCGAAAGCCAATCTAGACCCGTTCCGGCAGCCTGCCGGAGGGGGAATCCCTCTCCGGTGGCTATCTTCATCATCCCGGTGCTCTCCATGACGAGGAGGGAGTAGTTCTCCCTCGGGGCTGAGGGTATGTACCAGTAGCTATGTGTTTGATCTCTCTCTCTCTCTCTCGTGTTCTTGAGGTGATACGGTCTTGATGTATCGTGAGCTTTGCTATTATAGTTGGATCCTATGATGTTTCTCCCCCTCTACTCTCTTGTAATGTATTGAGTTTTCCCCTTGAAGAAATCTTATCAGATTGAGTCTTTAATGATTTGAGAACACTTGATGTATGTCTTGCCGTGCGTATCTGTGGTGACAATGGGATATCATGTGATTCACTTGATGTATGTTTTGGTGACCAACTTGCGGGTTCCGCCCATGAACCTATGCATAGGTGTCGGCACACATTTTCGTCTTGAGTCTCCGGTAGAAACTTTGGGGCACTCTTTGAGGTTCTATGTGTTGGTTGAATAGATGAATCTGAGATTGTGTGGTGCATATCGTATAATCATACCCACAGATACTTGAGGTGACATTGGAGTATCTAGGTGACATTAGGGTTTTGGTTGATTTGTGTCTTAAGGTGTTATTCTAGTACGAACTCTAGGGCTGTCTGTGACACTTATAGGAATAGCCCAACGGATTGATTGGAAAGAATAACTTTGAGGTGGTTTTTCGTACCCTACCATAATCTCTTCGTTTGTTCTCCGCTATTAGGGAATTTGGAGTGACTCTTTGTTGCATGTTGAGAGATAGTTATGTGATCCAATTATGTTATTATTGTTGAGAGGACTTGCACTAGTGAAAGTATGAACCCTAGGCCTTGTTTCCTATCATTGCAATACCGTTTATGCTCACTTTTATCACTTGCTACCTTGCTGTTTTTATATCTTCAGATTCCAAATACCCATATCTACTATCCATATACCAGTTGTATCACCATCTCTTCGCTGAACTAGTGCACCTATATAATTTACCATTGTATTGGGTTTGTTGGGGACACAAGAGACTCTTTGTTATTTGGTTGCAGGCTTGCTTGAGAGAGACCATCTTCATCCTACGCCTCCTACGGATTGATAAACCTTCGGTCATCCACTTGAGGGAAACTTTCTACGGTCCTACAAACCTCTACACTTGGAGGCCCAACAACGTCTACAAGAAGAAGGTTGTGTAGCAGACATCAAGCTCTTTTCTGGCGCCGTTGCTGGGGAGGTTAGCGCTTGAAGGTATATCTTTAGATCTTGCAGTCGAGTCTTTTAGTTTCTTGTTTTATCACTAGTTTAGTTTATAAATTAAAATTACAAAAAAATATATGTAATTAAGGTCACCTCATATGCTTCATCTTTTTAATATCTATCATGAAAATAAGGATTCCGATAATTGTGCTCAAGTGCTAGAAGAAGAATGCATTAGAATGTTTGGCACTAAATATTTCAATGATGAGCATGATTGTAATGTTGTTAGTATGAATTCCTTGAATATCCATGATGCTAATGATATGTAAAGCCACAAGCTTGGGGAAGCTATGTTTGATGAAGACGATATTTTTTGTCCCCCAAGTTTTGATGAGCAAATTTATTATGATGAAATCATGCCTCCTATTTATGATGATTATATTGATGAAAGTGGACTTGGAGAGGTCATGACTTTATTTTGTGATGAATCCACTATTCCGAAAGAGGTTCCAATTGATTATGAGAACAAAGTTGCTATCTATGATGATTATTGTGATGACTTGTATGCTATAAAGAATAATGATATCCATGAAACTTTTCATCATGATTTTAGTTTTCAATTGGATTATGCCTCACATGATAATTGTTTTGTTGAGTTTGCTCCCACTATTATTGATGAGAAGAATTTTGCTTGTGTGGAGAGTAATACAATTCCTATGCTTGTAGATCATGAAAATAATGCTTTAGGTGCTGGTTATATTGTTGAATTCATTCATGATGCTACTGAAAATTATTATGAGGGAGGAATATATGCCTGTAGGAATTGCAATAATATCAAGTTTCCTCTCTATGTGCTTAAAGTTTTGAAGTTATGCTTGTTTTACCTTCCTATGCAAGTTGATTCTTGTTCCACAAGTTGTTTGCTTACAAAATCCTTATGCATAGGAAGTATGTTAGACTTAAATGCGTTAGTCATATTCTTCATGATGCTCTCTTTATGTTTCAATTCTTATCTTTTATGTGAGCATCGTTGAAATCATCATGCCTAGCTAGGGACGTTAAACGATAGCGCTTGTTGGGAGACAACCCAATTTTATTTTAGTTCCTTGCTTTTTTTTCCTGTTTAGTAATAAATAATTCATCTAGCCTCTTTTATGTGGTTTTATGCTTTTTATTAGTGTTTGTGCCAAGTAGAACCTTTGGGAAGACTTGGGGAAAGTCTTGTTAATCATGCTGTAAAAACAGAAACTTTAGCACTCACGAGAATTGCTGCCATTTTTATTTGGAGAATGCTATTTAGTTAATTATTTTTGCAGATGATTAATATAAAAATTCCTCAGGTCCAGCAATTTATTTGAGAATTTTATAAGTTCCATAAGTATACGTTTGATCCAGATTACTACAGACTGTTCTGTTTTTGATAGATTCTGTTTTTCATGTGTTGTTCGCTTATTTTGTTGAATCTATGGCTAGTAAAATAGTTTATAAACCATAGATAAGTTGGAATGCAGTAGGTTTAACACCAATATAAATAAATAATGAGTTCATTACAGTACCTTGATGGTGATTTGCTTTCTTATACTAACGGAGCTTACGTGTTTTCTATTAAGTTTTGTGTTGTGAAGTTTTCAAGTATTGGGTAAGGATTCGATGGACTATGGAATAAGGAGTGGCAAGAGCCTAAGCTTGGGGATGCCCAAGGCACCCCAAGGTAATATTCAAGGATAACCAAGAGCCTAAGCTTGGGGATGCCCCGGAAGGCATCCCCTCTTTCGTCTTCATTCATCGGTAACTTTACTTGGAGCTATATTTTTATTCACCACATGATATGTGTTTTGCTTGGAGCGTCAATTTATCTTATTGGATTGAGTATTTAATGATTTGAGAACACTTGATGTATGTCTTGCCGTGTGTATCTGTGGTGACAATGGGATATCACGTGATTCACTTGATGTATGTTTTGGTGATCAACTTGCGGGTTCCACCCATGAACCTATGCATAGGGGTTGGCACACATTTTCGTCTTGATTCTCCGGTAGAAACATTGGGGCACTCTTTGAGGTTCTATGTGTTGGCTGAATAGATGAATCTGAGATTGTGTGATGCATATCGTATAATCATACCCACGGATACTTGAGGTGACATTGGAGTATCTAGGTGACATTAGAGTATCTAGGTGACATTAGGGTTTTGGTTGATTTGTGTCTTAAGGTGTTATTCTAGTACGAACTCTAGGGTTGTTTGTGACACTTATAGGAATAGCCCAACGGATTGATTGGAAAGAATAACTTTGAGGTGGTTTCGTACCCTACCATAATCTCTTCGTTTGTTCTCCGCTATTAGTGAATTTGGAGTGACTCTTTGTTGCATGTTGAGAGATAGTTATGTGATCCAATTATGTTATTATTGTTGAGAGGACTTGCACTAGTGAAAGTATGAACCCTAGGCCTTGTTTCCTATCATTGCGATACCGTTTATGCTCACTTTTATCACTTGCTACCTTGCTGTTTTTATATTTTCAGATTCCAAATACCCATATCTACTATCCATATACCACTTGTATCACCATCTCTTCGCCGAACTAGTGCACCTATACAATTTACCATTGTATTGGGTGTGTTCGGGACACAAGAGACTCTTTGTTATTTGGTTGCAGGGTTGCTTGAGAGAGACCATCTTCATCCTACGCCTCCTACGGATTGATAGACCTTAGGTCATCCACTTGAGGGAAATTTGCTACTGTCCTACAAACTTCTGCACTTGGAGGCCCAACAACGTCTACAAGAAGAAGGTTGTGTAGTAGACATCACGATCCTCCTCTTTTGGGAATTTGTTGGGTCTGAACATGATGGAGAGCGAATCGCCTCCACCAGTTTCCTCCCCAATTGCTGCGGATAACACCAAGGTGTCGTCCTAGAGAACCCTTCCAGAACAGGGAGAGGTGTCGGAGGCTGCCAAGAACACATGGGGGAACTGACCCCCAAGGAGACTGGAGACGGGGGCCATGTCCAGTTTGGCCCCCAACCAAATGTCATTCCGAAAACCCACACGGTTCCAGAGATAGAGGAGCAACCCTCTTCGCGAGAAGGGGGTGCGCCTACAACACCGGCGTCCTCTACCAATGCAGAGGCGCCGGACACCCTGGTGAGAGCGCTTCAGAGCGCCACCATTGTAGAAGAACATCGTACCCTTATGTGTATGGTGATTGATAAGGTTTAGTCCGCAAAAAGTGGACTGAGCAAAGCCTACACTAGCCTTTTAAGAGGCTTTGAGGTATGTGCTTTACAATATCTTTTAACTGTATAAAAAGAATGTCTGTGTATAGATAGTAGCCCCTGAGACTCTGTTCGGTATTCGGAAAGTGAACCGAATAGAAGATCTAATAACTCATGCAGGAGGCTAACGGACATATCTATTTGAACAAGCAGGTTGCGAAGCAGGCGTCAGCTGCCCATGCCCCGAAGCATCCGAGCTAAGGTGGAAGCTAGAAGAAAAGCAAGGTATGTAATATCGAAGCATGTCTTAAAACGATGCCAACTATGATGTAGTGTCTCAACGAGTTTCATACTTATATTTGCAGCTGGACTAATGTCTTTTCGCCCTTTACAGTAGCTTGCCCTTGATCCCAAAGCGGTGTGCACCCTTCATTGGTGTGACTCGAAGATAAGCCTTTTCGCCAGGTTGATAGACCATGTCTTTGTGATGACGGTCATACTGACTTTTCTGACGTGATTGGATAGTCTTGAGATTCTCGCGAATGACGCGGACTTGTTCTTCGGCGTGTTGGATAATATCCGGACCGAAGAGTGGACGTTCCCCAGTTTTTGACCAGTTCAGAGAGGTTCGACACTTTCGTCCATATAACACTTCAAAGGGAGCCATCTTCAGACTAGCTTGATAGTTATTGTTATAAGAGAACTCAGCATACGGGAGAGATTCCTCCCATTTATTGCTAAAGGAGATAACACAAGCTCGAAGCATGTCTTCGAGAACTTGATTGACGCGTTCAACGCATACCTGCAAATAAGGGTGAAATGCAGTGCTGAAAGATAGATGAGTTCACATAGCTTCTTGGAAGCTTGCCCAGAATCTTGAAGTGAATAAGCTGCCACGGTCTGATCTGATTGCCAGTGGAATACTGTGAAGTGAAACAATTCTGGACATATAGAGCGTTGCCAGTTGACTAGCAGTGATCGTTTCTTTGATGGCCAGAAAGTGTGCAACTTTAGAAAGCCGGTCAATGATGACAAGTATAGCATCATTACCTTTCCATGATTTGGGAAATCCAGTGACAAAGTCCATTTCAACATGGTCCCATTTCCATTCAGGAATAGAGATAGGTTGCAGAGTTCTGGCAGGCCTTTGATGTTCTACGTTGATACAACGACAGACGTCACATTCAACAACATAGCGAGCAATATCTTGCTTCATGTTTGACCACCAGAATCGCTGACGAATGTCTTGGTACATCTTGGTGCTACCGGGATGAATAGACAACGGAGTGTCATGAGCTTCTTTCGTAACTTCCTGAACCATATCTAGGTTGTCTTTTGAAGGGACCACTAGGCGACTTTTCAAGAAAAAGTGCCATCATCTTCAACAGTGAATAACGAGGGCCTTCCTTCTGCGAGGTAGCGCTTAATCTTCTCAACTTGAGAGACATACTTCTGCAGTCCCTTGATGCTCTCCACGAGATCTGGTTCGACAACCAGGGTATTGAGGGAACCCTGGGAATAATACGGAGGTTTATCTTGGGGAACTCCTTAGGAGGGGGATTCAGTGCACCCGGAGGAACAATATGGAGGTTCAACTTTCTGAATTCTTCAACAAGCGAGGGCTGAACTTTGCAAACCTGAACATGGTTGCAATATGACTTACGGCTCAAGGCATCAGCCATTACATTAGCCTTGCCTAGTGTATAGGAAATACCCAAGTCAAAATCTGCTACTGTCTCCATCCATCTCTGTTGATGGAGTTTCAGGTCTAGCTGGGTAAACAGGTACTTCAGACTTTGGTGGTCGGTGAAGATCTTGCAACGATTACTGAGAAGGTAATGTCGCCACTGTGTCAGTGCATGAATGACAGTAGCAAGCTCGAGGTCATGTATTGGATAGTTCTCTTCATGAGGGCACAATTGTCGAGAGACATAAGCAATCACTCTGCACTCTTGCATTAGGACACAACCTAATCCTTGTCGTGAAGCGTCGCAGTAAATGACGAAATCCTTCTTAGTATCGGGAGGAGCAAGCACTGGGGCAGAAGTCAGCTTGTCTTTAAGCGCCTGGAAACTTTCCTGACACTTTTCTGTCCAATTGAACTTGACACCCTTGTGAAGCAGACCAGTCAGGGCTTGGCAATTTTGGAGAAGTTCTCGATGAATCAATGGCAGTAGTTGGCAAGTCCGAGAAAACTTCTGACTTTCTTGACATTCTTTGGAGGAGTCCAATCGAGAATAGCCTGAACTCACTCGGGGTTGATGGCAATACCATCCTTGTAGATGACATGCCCAAGGTAGGTTACTTCGGGAAGCCAGAATTCACACTTGGAATATTTGGCATAAAGTTGATGCTCTTGAAGCTTTTCCAGAACAAGTCGAAGGTGTTCAACTTGTTATTCTTTATTCTTCGAATATACCAGGATATCATTCAGATAAACCACGGCGAACTTGTCAAGGTATTCCATGAATATATAGTTCATGAGATGAGAGAAGGTAGCTGGAGCATTGGTCACGCCAAAGGACATGACGGTGTACTCGTATGAACCATAGCGAGTAACAAAGGCGGTCTTGGGAATATCCTCTTCACGAACTCGGATCTGGTGGTAACCCAACCTCAAATCAAGTTTAGAGAACATTGAGGAACCAGCAAGTTGATCATACAGATCGTTGATTCTGGGACATGGATACTTGTTCTGAATTGTTGCCTGGTTGATAGGTCGGTAATCTTGGACCAAACGATTCGTACCATCCTTCTTATTGACAAAGAGAGAAGGTGCTCGCTAAGCAGATGAACTAGGATGAATGAAACCCTTTCCAAGAGATTTCTTGATTTCCTCCTTAAGCTCAAGGAGTTCATGCGGCGGCATCTTGTAGGGCCGCTTGGCAATAGGAGTAGTGCCCAACTTCAAGTCTATGATGAATTCAACAGCTCTAGCATGGGGTATTCCTGGAAGTTCTACTAGAAAGACATCTTCAAAATCACAAATGACTGGAATGTTCTCTATTCCCTCAAGAGGTGAAGCATTCAATGCATTCAGAACATATATCTGATTCTCGGCATCCTAAGCTGCTCGGGCTGAGTATTGGACTATCTGGCCAGAAGGGTGAGTGAGCTGGACTGTCTTGGTAGCACGTTCAATCAAAGCATTGTGGGTTGCCAACAAATCCATACCAAGAATGATATCTGTGTTGGAAGGCCCGAGTACAATGAGAGAAGCCGGAAAGTAGACCTCCAATCTCGATTTGGTTGTGAGGGCTTACCATTGAGGTTTGCCACTTGGACCCTAGGGATTGAACAACTAAAGGAGTGGGTAATTTTTCCATGTATAACTCATGTGTCTGAGAAAATTGTTGGGACACAAAAGCATGCGATGCTCGTGAATCAAAGAGAACAGAAGTTGGCACTGAATTAACGCGAAGGGTACCCATCATGATTTTTGGGGACCCACGGGCTTCTTCAATCTTGACATGGGTGACTTGACCACAGCTCATTGCAGGCATCCTGGCATTACAACTTCTGGGATGACGATTTCGGCTGATCTTCTTATGACTAGCAGAAGGACATGATGCATTATGCGGCTGACCCTAGTGTTAATCATGTGTAAGGTGTCCTGACTGTCCAGATTTGCAACATAAACCATCATTACGAGGAGGAGCCACAGTATTGGACTGTCCACCCTGAGTCGTTAGCTGTCTCGGCGGCGGAGGCAGACGAGATGCAACATCAGACGACCTTGGTGTTGGAGCAGGTCGGTCACTAGTATAGCGAGGTGCTAAACAAACGGTTTGTAAACCCTTTTCACGACGGAATTTGGAACCATCGCCAAGTGAGTGTGGGCGATAGGGGGGTCTTTCCCACATGACCCAGAAACCGTCAGGGATATGCCCTCCTGGCACACACGCTTGGCAAAATGAGGTCGTGTGCGACCCGCGAGCACTCAAATACAGAAATACGTACACTAGTGCTAAAAAAATACAATTATACATGTGAAATCATTTCCGGTCGTAAGTACATCCCACACAGTCAGCCAACACTAAATGTTTCCGTTTGTATATACATCCCACACAGTCGCTCCAAGGAAAACGTTTCTGTTCGCAAGTACATCACACACAATTTTCTCGGTTAAATCATTTGTGATAGCATTTCCATTACACACGGTATTAACAATTTTATCAGTTGCATTATTGAATTCATCACACACGGTGCCTAGAAGAAACTGTGTGTCAAGGGCTGTCCATCACACACAGTTTTTCTGTGGTAAACATTTGCGCCAAGTGGCCTAACGCAAACAGTTTTCATGAGGATGTCGTGTGTGATTGTTCATTAATCTAACATGGTTTATTCCTATAAACTATGTGCGTTATTGAATGCATCGCACACGGTGTTTTCTCAATAACCGTTTGCAATAAAAACCAATTATCAGGCTAATTATCCAATTATTCATAATCCATTTATTAATCTAATTGACATTTCATATTAAGCACACAATATATTTCATTTTCATAATTGAAATACATCACAGTACAACATCATATAGCTTCAGCACTCAGCTACCCCATTACAAAACTACTCCAGGACCAAGTTTCACATGCAACATCTATAACCTTTCGAAATTAGTATCATAGATGGTACATAGCAGATGTATCTCATCTGGAAAACTACTGAAGCAGAAGGCGAATATTGATCCTTCATTGATGTTGAAGGTCTTTGTAACTTTAGGCCAGTGCCTGTGAATGATTGACCGTCCATCCTTCGTCCTCTTCAGGAGCACTTCAATATTGAACCGTGGGTGTTGTATGAATACCTTCCTCGCCTCCTGACCATACAGGTGGTTTGAGAGGTAATCATCAGTGAACTACTTTGGAAAGGCCTGAAAACAAGGATGTACATAAATATCTTCTCTATATTGGAAATAGGGCAAAGGAATAAAAAAGGCAAGGTATAATAGTTAGTACCATCCTGTAGTGAACTGATGTCTTCTTCATTGTGCAGACAAAGATCTTGTTGTTTTTTGTCGCCAATTTCTTTATCCTGACAATCTTTCTGAGTTTCTTGGCTTGGCTGATATTCATGGACAACTCATTTCCCCATATGCAAAAGGGGTCGAACAGTGGGTCAAAACCTCTGACAGCAGGACCTACATGTGCAAGACCAAATTGTTAAAACCTAAATATTAGAATGGTTCCTGCAATTGCCCAATAATGTGCTATTAGACAACGGACCATGCACGTGCTAACCTTGATTGTAAACCTCAGTGCTTCCCATTGTTTCCCTGCAACACATATAAGGTAGTTAGTCATCAGGTTAAGTAAGAGTTCGCATGCTATCAGTAAAATATGTTGATGAAAAATAAGCACATTGCAGATTCATCAGATTAATTCAAGCCACATGGAAAACCCATTTATCCAAAACAAGGATGATTAAGAACTAGGAAATATAGCACTTGTATATGTTTCTCATGTATTAAGTGCAGCCAAATTTGATTTATTCCTCACATGCACAACAATACAAAATTCAACCCACGACAATTGGACATCGCAATGTAGAGTTGAACCAAGAAGTTAGGTAAACACCACAACAAATGAACCAAACATTAACTGAGCACCACATTGCACAATATAACATACTCCTAATAGAAGATCAGACAGTTAACCAAACCAAGCATGCTTAACAACATGGAAATATAGCAATTGTGTTTATTTCTCATGTATTTAGTACAACCAAATTAGATATATTTCTCACATGGTATACACTAAAAGAATGCACCCACAACAATTGTACATCACATTGCAGAATTGAACCAAACAACTAACCGCGTCGTGTTATTGGCGCGCGAGGCGTCGACGGTGGCCTTGACGGCGAGGTGCTCCTCCAAGATGTGGGGGTCGACACGAATGGCAGCCATCGCGACCTCATCCGCGCATGCCGCCGCGATTTGCTTCTCCGCTGCCAAATGGTCCTTGGGATCCTGGCTATACTGCACGCACCATGGCTTAGGGTGGCGCTTATTTGGTGGAGGGGTTGGTGATTTGAGTGGAAGGTGTCACGTTGGCAGTCGGGGCATGTGGGATGTGGAAGGAGAAGGAGGATGGGGGTCAGGTGTGGATTACCTGCCTGGATAGGCGAGGCCGAGCAGCATGGAGGAGGGTCGTCGGCAAGGAGGCGGCACTGCAAACAAGGAGTGAAGGTTTCAACTTGGAAAGGAAGGTGGAAACATGGGAAATGTGGCTTTTGGTAAGGGGGAGGGGGCGGGGAGGTAGATATTTCTGCGGAAGCCGAAAATTTGGAATTGCTTCAGCAAAAAAACTGGCGTGCAAAGTGTCATCACACACGGTCCCTTATTCAGAACTGTGTACGATATGTGAACATCACAAACAATTCAGATAGCTTAACCTGTGTGTGTTGAGTTTGAACGTCAAAAATTTTGATTCGAATTTCCCTGGTTACAGTGGTCATCCACGTCATTGCATAATTTGGGTACACAAAGGAGACTACAGCACACCAACACTTCTTAATCGAGCAAGTTCATCAATTAAACATAGCTAGCTAACCTAATCATTACTCTAACAAATTAAAGACCGGTGCTCTTAATTAAACAAAACAAAGAGTACTACTACGGCTAGTGCTCGTCGATCTCCACTGCCGCCTCCATGTCCAGCAGGCACCCGACGGTCTCCTGGGGAAGGGGCTCCATGGCATCAATTGCACCATACTCGGCAAGCATCTCGCCATCCGCGTCCGCCATATCTTTGGAATAGGCTGCCATGAGCTGGGCATGGGCGGCCGCGATCTGGGCTATAGTGGGCTCCGTAGTGGCAAGGTATGCCGCACAGGAACGGACGGCTGCTCGAACTCTCTCGGTGATTGCCAACTCTTCGGTCGTGGGTTCTCGACCGTTGTCGAAGAAGCTTCGTTCGATTTGTGCGGTGACCGCCAAGAGCTGGGCATGGATGGCCTCGACATGGTAGTGGGCGGCCTCCATCAGGGCTAAGGCCGCCGCTGCGAAACAGACAGCTGCTATGCCGTTCTCGCCAGTTGCTATCCCTGAGGCAGATGCTGCCGCCGCTGCCTGAGAAGCAGCATCGACCGTTTGGGGTGCCATGGACGCCCGGACGCAAATTGCGACCGCCCTCATGAAGCTTGTTAGCATGCGCCTGGCGGCTGCGGCCGCGCTCTCGGCGGAGTGGGCCGCCCAAGTTTCCCTCACGACGTGGGTCCACGTCCCCATCTTTCACCGGCGACCAATGAATAGTGAAATGTTATTTGAGGAGTGAGCTAGTGTGCTTGACACGCCGCCTATCGACTATAGCCGACGCACCTTCTCGTATAAGCCATAGGCGTAATATACATCGACAATGTTCCAAGATATTTTGTGCTGCATCTCACACGGTTGGTGATAATAAACTGTGTGTGATCTACTTGATCTATCGTCTTGATTTGAATTACGTAATGGGGCCACAACTATAAAGGATGTTGGTTGAATTGCTAGAACTTTTATCTGCGGTGAACATGCAACTATTGGTGTGTCATAAAAAATGGAATTATTCATGGTTGGTTTGGACGTTTTTATACATTAACTTGGTTTTGTAGGCATTTCAGGTGCACAATTCTAATTTGAACTACATGCACATGCTCCAGTGCATATAAACGGGTTGAAAAATCAAATATGTCTCCTTGGTTTCATACTTAGGTCCCATGCAAGAAATGGGAATGATGTCACGCACGCTGCCACCGTCACTCGGCCGCAAACATTGAGATACCTGGTTTTTAAATTCTACTAAATCCAAAACTCGTTTGAAATTCATGAAACTTGGCATGCTATCATGGAGCGGCATCAACATGCCGTGGTAAAAATTTTGTCCCATTTGGGGAAGGTTTGGGTATAAGCTTCTCACAAACGAGAGCTTCTCACAACAAGCATGATGGTTTCGGTAGGCAATGTGCCACCTTTGGGGACGAAACAATATCTGTTGCCTCTTATTGCTTTCAAAAAATTTCGAGCGTCAACATAGAACAACAGGAGTGTTGTGTTCAATTTTGCAATTTTTCATGGTTCGTTCGGACATTTTTATACATAAATGGGTTTTCGAGGCATTTTATGTGCATAATTCAAATTTGAACTACATGCACATTCTCCAGCGCATATAAACTGGTTGAAAATCAAATATGTGTCCTTGGTTGCATGCTTAGGTCCCATGCAAGAAATGGGAATGAATTTCAAACACCCTACCACCGTCACTCGGCCGCAAACATTGAGATGCCTGGTTTTTAAAATCTAGTAAATCCAAATATCGTCTAAAATTCATGAAACTTGGCATCCTATCATGGAGCGGCATCAACATGCCATGGTAAAAAGTTTTGTCCCATTTGGGGCAGGTTTGGGTACAAGCTTCTCACAAACCAGAGCTTCTCACAACAATCCTGATGGTTTGGTAGGGAACGTGCCACCTTTCGGGGCGAAACGATATCCGTTGCCTCTTATTGCTTTCAAAAAAATTCGAGTGTCAACATAGAACAACAGGAGTGGTGTGTTTAATTTTGGAATTTTTTGGGGTTCGTTTGGACGTTTTTATACATTAAATGGGTTTCCCAGGCATTTTATGCGCATAATTCAAATTTGAACTACATGCACATTCTCTAGTGCATATAAACTGGTTGAAAAATCAAATATGTGTCCTTGGTTGCATGCTTAGGTCCCATGCAAGAAATGGGAATGAATTTCAAACACCTTGCCACCGTCACTCGGCCGCAAACATTGAGATACCTGGTTTTCAAATTCTAGTAAATCCAAAACTCTTCTAAAAATCATGATACTTGGCATGCTATCATGGAGCGGCATCAACATGCCGTGGTAAAAAAATTGTCCCATTTGGAGCATGTTTGGGTATAAGCTTCTCACAAACCTTAGCTCCTCACAACAAGCATGATGGTTTCGGTAGGGAACGTGCCACCTTTGGGGACGAAACAATATCCATTGCCTCTTATTGCTTTCAAAAAATTTCGAGTGTCAACCTAGAACAACAGGAGTATCGTGTTCAATTTTTGAATTTTTCGGGGTTCGTTTGGACATTTTTGTACATTAACTGGGTTTTCCAGTCATTTTATGTGCATAATTCAAATTTGAACTAGATGCACATTCTCCAGTGCAAATAAACTGGTTGACAAATCAAATATGTGTCCTTGGTTGCATGCTTAGGTCCCATGCAAGCAATGAGAATGAATTTCAAACACCCTGCCACTGTCACTCGGCCGCAAACATTGAGATACCTGGTTTCTAAATTCTAGTAAATCCAAAACTCGTCTGAAATTCATGAAACTTGGCATGCTATCATGGAGCGGCATCAACATGCCGTGGTAAAAAAATTGTCCCATTTGGGGCAGGTTTGGGTATAAGCTTCTCACAAACCTTAGCTTCTCACAACAAGCATGATGGTTTCGGTAGGGAACGTGTCACCTTTGGGGACGAAACGATATCAGTTGCCTCTTATTGCTTTCAAAAAATTTCTAGTGTCAACATAAAATAACATGAGTGTTGTGTTTACTTTTGGAATTTTTCGGGGTTCGTTTGGACATTTTTATACATTAACTGGGTTTTCTAGGCATTTCATGTGCATAATTCAAATTTGAACTACATGCACAAGCTCGAGTGCATATAAATTGGTTGAAAAATCAAATCTGTGTCCTTCGAGGCATGCTTAGGTCCCATGTAGGAGGGAATGAATTTCAAACACCAGGGCACTGTTGATTGCCGGCAAAACATTGAGATACCTGATTTTTAGATTCAAGTAAATCCAAAACTCGTCCGAAATTCATGAAACTTGGCATGCTATCATGGAGCGGCATCAACATGCTGTGGTAAAAATTTTGTCCCATTTAGGGCAGGTTTGGGTATAAGCTTCTCACAAACCTTAGCTTCTCACAACAAGCGTGATGGTTTCGGTAGGGAATGTGCCACCTTTGGGGATGAAATGATATCTGTTGCCTCTTATTGCTTTCAAAAAATTTCTAGTGTCAACATAGAACAACAGGAGTGTTGTGTTTACTTTTGGAATTTTTCGGGGTTAGTTTGGACATATTTATACATTAACTGGGTTTTCTAGGCATTTCATGTGCATAATTCAAATTTGAACTACATGCACAAGCTCCAGTGCATATAAATTGGTTGAAAAATCAAATTTGTGTCCTTCGGGGCATGCTTAGGTCCCATGCAAGAAATGGGAATGAATTTCAAACACCAGGGAACTGTTGATTGCCGGCAAAATGGTGAGATACTTTGTTTTTTAAATTCTAGTAAATCTAAAACTCGTCTAAAATTCATGAAACTTGGCATGCTATCATGGAATGGCACCAGAAATGTTGTGGTATTTTTCGTGTCCATTTTGAGAGAAGGCGCACTTGAATAACAGGCAACAAAGGTATTTTGAAACAAATAGCTGTCACTGTAACATCTCAAATGTTTTATAAATTTTGTGCGTTCTGTTAACCATTTACGTGACGCCATGCCTTACTCTTTTAATGGCTAGGAGGTGCCATGCGGCAGGTACTTGAGTGCTTGACTAAACATAAGGCGTGCGAGCTGTACTCCAATGTAGAGGCTCACCGGGAAGCGTGCGAGCTGTACGCCGTGCAGGCTCACCGGGAAGCGTGCGAGCTGTACGCCGTGCAGGCTCACCGGGAAGCGAGCCCTTTGACTTCCATGGCCGCCCGCCTTGCTCGCATCCTCTACATTAATGGCACCCAAGCCGCAGTTTAATAAGGTTTTTAAATATAAAACACTCATCGCAAACGTTTTAGTTAGAACACCTGTATGCAAACCGACAGCTTCCCTAGGAAGCCAAGAGAAAATGTGCCGAGCAGGATTTCTACAGCTCTTTATCGCAAACATTTTAGATAGAACACCTGTATGCAAAGTGAGAGCTATGGTCTTCCCCCTAAAGTCGACGGAAAATCCGTAGCGTAGATTTGTGCGTCCCTTGAACGCAAACGGTTGTTTTGGATGACCCATGTGCAACCACGTACAAACAATTTGGTAAGATTTGCATCTGTCATATTGGGTATGTTGCCATTTGTCAAACTGGAAAGATTTACATTTGTTGATCTAGTAACGTTGCCATTTGTCAATCCTTGCAACATTGCGATTTGTCAAAATATGCAGCTAAAAATCACTGGCACTATCTAATTTTTGCAACTAAAATTCAGTAATTAAGCATAGATTTCATTCATAGATTAAGCAGTCTTTCTTAATTTATACAACCAGTTCAACTCGACAGCTGAAACGACCAAAATTTTCCCCAATTGTTGCCAACCACGTACTAAAATAGCTAGTTCAGCTATATATACTAGCTAGTTCTAAGTACGTTGTACAGTGCCACCACACATCTATAGTAAGATGAACTGAACAAAATAGCCCCTAAATACTACTACTACCACGGAGGGGCTTTGTGCTACTTCCGGCAGCCTCTCCTCTGCCGAGCGCGCTCAGTAAGAGGCAGAGGAGGAGAAGGAGCCTACCGAAAAGTTGGAGATATGTAATACGGTGCCTGCCGCTGCTGCACGTTCAGCGACGCTCGCCAGCTCGAACACCCACTGCCGCTCCAGACGATCCCTCTCGAAGCGGCCAGAGAGGCTTCTCTCATGAAGGCAAGTAATACAGTGGGTGAACAAATTACTGTCGAGCAATTGATAGAAAAGCGCAAAGTTACACTACTGCAGGATGCTGCTAATGCGACACTACAATCAGAGACCCTTCGACGAAACTGTGTCCGATGCAATAATCGCAAACGGTGGTGTAAAAAACCCATCAAAAAAGGTGCAAAACGTTTGCGATGGAGGATGCATCAAACACGGTTCAAATTTTAGTTGCGTGTGCGATGCAGGGCATACAGTTCAGTTCAGTTAACTGTTTGCGATGAGGAGGAACAAAATAAATGGGCAGCCAGATGAAGGTGTGTGTGATATATAGCATACGATTCACTCGGATAAACTGTTTGTGATTATGCAACGCAAAAGAAACATTCAGCCAGATCAAGGTGTGTGCGATACACGGCAGGCAGTTCACTTGGATGAACTATTTGCGTTGAGACAAGAGAACAAAAATGGTTCAATATAACAAGATATGTGTGATACGTGGCAAACAGGTATGTAATCAGAAATGTGTGCGAATACCGATAATAACACAGACGATTGCTTCTAATAAGACGTGTGTGATATGCTTTGTCTACACAACATCTATTGGCCATTGGGGGACGGGCAGTCATCCAGATACGCCATAAGGATGTGAAGAGGCATCCTATATCAGCAAGCACTAGCTGTTCCACCAGTAGCTCATGTAAGAGAACTCTCAAGTTAAATGTGCTCAGGCTGGAGCAGCCATCAGATGGGTGACTGGATGGGAAGTTGTGTTGATGTTAAATTAACTGATAGGACGGGTTGCATTTGTCAAATTAAATGACTGGTACGACCCATCCCATGAGTTAATTTAACCTTGAGGTCCTTGTTTTTTATTTTTTTATTTTTTAACACAAGTTAAAGAAGGTCTACCGCATTACTTTTTGACAATGTGCGATACGTGGCATACAGTTGATCCATCCGACCTGTTTGTGATGGAATAAGCCATGTGTGTTGGGGCAAATGCTTGCTAGTATTCAACCGTTTGCGATTGATGAATTCATCACCGACGGGTTCCCTAGTGTGGTCCATGTTCATCTGATCATCATCTACTTCTTGTGCTAGCTCGATGTTCCTTCTATGCTAAGTTTCCATTAATTGATGGCGTTTTATGAACACGCCACCGTTTCCCGTCATTTCCTCACCTGTTTCCCACCACCCAGCGATATTGCGCATAAACCTATGCTGCGCGCGATGCACGGACAAGCGCAGCCTATAGCACAACCACCTTTTTCCAAGCATGGCAACCCACCAAAGCGTCGTCTCTGCCATCAACCTCATCGACGAGGAAAACGAGCAGGCGCCACGTCCCATCGAGGCCGAGGCGCTCCCCGGCAACGCAATGGACGACACCGCGATGCGCGTTATTGCTAGGGTTGAGCAGACCTTTGGCGCATGGCGCTTGAGTGCTGCGGATCAATATAGGCATGTTAGTGCCGACAGCCTGCAGCTTGCCGCATGACATGATCGATGGCGCGCCGCAGAGCAAGCTAGGCGCATTTGCGCCGATAGGCTGCGGCTCACCGCACGGCAAGACCGTTGGAGCGCCGCAGAGTGAGAGGCGCGGCGCGCCGCACAGCAAGAGCAGATCCATCAGCACTTGCCTGCTGTCAATACGGCGCCGCAGCTGGGTACACGTCCCGTTAGTACCCCCGTTCCTCGCCAGGAGTGGGCAGAGGCCCTCAGCGCCGTACTTGCACCAGAGGCCGGGCGTGCCGTACTTGCATCGGACGCCCGCCGCACCTTTCGCATGGGTGGCGTCGTTCGCCTTGTCCGCGGCCCGCTGGATGCGAACGCGCTAGTCTGTAGGCTCGACTGCCTCCTTGGCCCAGGTGTCCACCGGGGCGTAGTAGAGGAACATGGCCGTCACATCCTCGAGCTGGTGATCTCTGATGAAATAGCCAACTTCGAGCTTGAGATCGCGCTCCAGATGTACCACGAGCGTGTTGATGCTTGGATGAACGCCTGCACGACTTTAGGCAGAGCCAAGAGCTACCGTAGGCAAGGGCTGCTGGTCATGGTCTCATGGACGCGTTTTATTTTGTTGAGTCATTTCCACGTGGATAGCTATGTATTCACAGCAATCATAGTATTTCTCTGTTTATTCCTCTGTTTCAATGTGTGTACTCTGTTTTCCATTCTTATATGTTCTGTTTCAATGTGTGTATATATGCTTTCCATTCTGTATATGTGGATGATAACGGATATATTTAAATTAGTGTACAAAAACAGATAGAAAATGGAATTCATAATATACCTGATGATACTTAACTACTAGTACAATGCATAATATTAAAAACGAACAATACTAAAACTAATAATCCCTCCTAGGGCCAGTATTCCGACAGCCCCTCGCTAGCAGCTCCCTGGTGCGCGACATCTTCCTAGTGCGGAGGCAGTACTCTGCCTCCTCGGCCTCACAACACTTGATGTACCGATCTGCCTCTTGCTGGCGGATGCGCGTGAACGATCTTGCCATTTCATTGGGCGTCCACTGGAGCTCCTCGTCAGTGGAACACTGGAGCTTATCGGCCCACCTCCAAGCAGCGACGAGGCGCCCAGCGCCTATGACCTTCCTCACGAAGTACCCGTCTTCATACACCTCCTTGGCACGACGATTTCCCGCCCCAAACCTCCGCTCCTTTTTCCAGGCGGCATCATGGGCTTCACATGCTTCCTGGTACCTGGCTTCCTCCTCCGCCATCTCCTTCTTGAACGCCACTTGCCTCGCTTTCTCAGTTGGCGTCATCGACTTCCACAGACAAAGATTGTACTGGCCCCAAAACCAATCCAAAGTTGGGGGATCCGGCGCAACCTCATTCAGTGGCGCGTAGGGGTCCTCGTCGCTGCTATTCGAGTGGGCTTCCTCGGGGGCGGCGAGTCCTCATCGGCGCGTGGGCAGACCGGTGGCGCCATGGCAGAGATTTGAGAGAGAGAGGGCGAGTGATGGGAGAATGTAGATGAGAATGCAGGCGGGACGACGTCAGCAAGGTAGTATTTATTGGCCGCCGGAATCTAGATCGACGGGGACAGTACACATGCCGCTCGCCGGAATTTACGAGTATTGTAGTTTGAATTACACACAAATCTTGCAGCAAAATCCATGTGTGAACATAATAGCTGACGGTTTCCAATACAGAACTATGTCTGATTAATGATCCCCGCCACTCACCTACCAAACCTCGAGCCGCGAGATAGAGTGCCATTCGTGTGGGGGCCAGTTGTCTTGCCAGATCTATACATTTTCTTTTTTGCACACCAGATATTTACATCGTCTGATGATTTTCTAACTCGCACACAAGTACACAAAAATATGATTTTTCAAACCGTCATGGTTAGGCGTTGCATGTAGATGTGTTTCAAATTTGAAATACGGTCATTAAATGGTTAGAAAATCACTTAAATGTCTTTAAAAGGTCAAATGACCCCTAGAATTTTCCAAAATTTCACATTACAGTTGTAGTAGTGCATGTTAAACATAGAAAACAATTGAAGGCCGTAAGAGGAAGCTATCTCCCGTTCGTCATCAAACATGCATTGTTCCCTCTCAGAACCACGAGCCTTATAACGAGTTGCTCTGGTTTGTGAGGGGTGTGTGTCCAAACTTTCGTCAAACATGCCAATTTTTTTACCACATCATCTTGGTGGCATGACATTACATCAAACAATAGGTTTCATGTGTTTCTGATATTTTTTTAATTTTTTGGAATTAAAGTGCTATGTCACTCCATGCATACATATGCATGTGTCCATGTCGTGAGACAAATATGTTTGAAAATTCTTCTAATTTACTGCACATGGAATTAACTCGCACACAAGTACACAAATATGATTTTTCAAACTGTTATGGTTAGGCGTTGCATGTAGATGTAGTTCAAATTTGAATTACGGTCATTAGATGGCAAGAAAATCACTTAAATGTTGTTAAAACGTTAAATGACCCCTAGAATTTTCCAAAATTTCACATTACGGTTGTAGTAGTGCATGTTAGACGTAGAAAAAATTGAAGGCCGTAAGAGGAAGCTATCTCCCGTTCGTCATCAAACATGCATTGTTCCCTCTTGGAACCACGAGCCTTCTAATGAGTTGCTCCGGTTTGTGAGGGGTGTGTGCCCAAACTTATGTCAAACATGCCAACTTTTTTACCACATCATCTTGGTGGCATGACATTACACCAACCAAGGTTTAATGTGTTTCTAATATTTTTTTAATTTTTTTGGAATTAAAATGCCGTGTCACTCCATGCATACATATGCATGTGTCCATGTCGTGAGACAAATATGTTTGAAAATTCCTTCTAATTTACTACACATGGAATTAACTCGCACACAAGTACACAAATATGATTTTTCAAACCGTTATGGTTAGCCGTTGCATGTAGATGTAGTTCAAATTTGAATTACGGTCATTAAATGGCTAGAAAATCACATAAATGTCTTTAAAAGGTCAAATGACCCCTAGAATTTTCCAAAATTTTGCATTACAGTTGTAGTAGTGCATGTTATACGTAGAAAAAAAATTGAAGGCCATAAGAGGAAGTTATCTCCCGTTCGTCCTCAAACATGCATTGTTCCCTCTCGGAACCACGACCCTTCTAGTGAGTTGCTCCGGTTTGTGAGGGGTGTGTGTCTAAACTTTTGTCAAACATGCCAAGTTTTTACCACATCATCTTGGTGGCATGACATCACATCAACCAAGGTTTCATGTGTTTCTGATATTTTTTTTTTACTTTTTTGGAATTAAAATGCCATGCCACTCCATGCTTAATTGTGTCATAGCCGTTAGACCAATATGTTTGAAAATGCCATGTCACTACTCACGCTTCATTGGAAGGGCAATAGAGTTGATGTAGATGCCCTTCGTGATCGAATCCCCTCTGGCAGGATGCCGAAAAAGGCCCCAAGATGGGATCTCACGGGAACAGAAGGTTGCGGCGGCGGAAAAGTATTTTCATGGATGCTTCTGGTGGTTCTGGAATATACGTGAATATATAGGAGGAAGAGCTAGGTCAGGGGAGTCCCAAGGGTCCCACAAGGTAGGCGGTGCCCCCCTAGGGTGCACCCTCCACCCTTGCTGCCCCCTCGTGGCTCTTCCGACTTGATCTCCAAGTCCCCTAGGTGTCTTCTGGTCCAAGAAAAATCATCGCGAAGTTTTATTCCGTTTGGACTCCGTTTAGTATTCCTTTTATGCGAAGCTAAAAAACAAGGAAAAACAGAAACTGGCACTAGCACTGGGCTCTAGGTTAATAGGTCAGTCCCAAAAATAATATAAAATAACATATGAATGTATATAAAACATCCAAAATAGATAATATAATAACATGGAACAATAAAAAATTATAGATACCTTGGAGACAACGTATCAGGGTTGATCATCCTCATTGGTGCCTCTCCGATGATGTGTGAGTAGTTCATTGTAGACCTTCGGGTCCGTAGTTAATAGCTATATGGCTTCCTCTCTCTTTCTTTTGATTCTCAATACAATGGTCTCTTGGAGATCTATTTGATGTAACTCTTCTTGCGGTGTGTTTGTTGGGATCCAATGAACTTTGAGTTTATGATCAGATCTATTTTGTCCATGAAAGTTATTTGAGTTTTGACCTCTTATATGCATGATTGCTTATAGCCTCGTATTTCTTCTTCGAATCTTCGGTTTAGTTAGGCCAACTAGATTTACTTTTCTTGCAATGGGAAGAGGTGCTTTGTGATGGGTTCGATCTTACGGTGCTCAATCCCAATGACAGAAGGGGACATGACACGTATGTATCGTTGCTATTAAGGATAACAAGATGGGGTATATTCCTACATGAATATATCTTTTCTACATCATGTCATCGTTCCTATTGCATTACTCAGTTTCTCCATGAACTTAATACACTAGATGCATGTTGGATAGTGGTCGATGTGTGGAGTAATAGTAGTAGATGCAGGCGGGAGTCGGTCTACTAATCTTGGACGTGATGCCTATATAATGGTCATTGCCTGGATATCTTCATAATTATTTGAAGTTCTATCAATTGCCCAACAGTAATTTGTTTACCTGTTGTATGCTATTTTTCTCGACAGAAGCCACTCGTGAAATCTACGGCCCCGGGTCTATTCTTTAACATATTTTCTTTGAGATCTATTTTTATTCGCTTTTATTTTTAGATATATCATTCCAAAAACCGAAAATACCTTGCTACAATTTTTATTTTTTATTTTGCATTTAAGCGAGATCTATTTATCCAATCTACTACAAACCAATCTATCATTTACCTGGGAGGGATTGACAACCTCTCTTATGTGTTGGGTTGCAAGTATTTGTTCTTTGTGTGCGGGTACCGTTTACATTGTGTTGTGTGGTTCTCCTACTGGTTCGATAACCTGGGCTTCATCACTGAGGGAAATAAGTATTGTAGCTGTGCTGCATCATCCCTTCCTCTTTGGGAAATACCAATGTAGTTCAAGTCGCAGTACGCGCCCACCCCCTGGCGCGCCCTGGTGGCTAGTAGGGCCGCTGGCCAGCCTCCGGTGCCCATCTTCTGGTATATAGGCCCATTTGCCCTAGAAAAATAAGCGGTTGTCTTTTGGGACGGAGCATCGCCGTCTCGAGGCAGAACTTGGGCAGGAGCACTTTTGCACTCCGGCGGAGCGATTCCACCGGTGATACTTCCCTCTGGGAGGTGGAAATCAAAGTCGTCATCATCAGCAACAACCCTCTCATCATGGGAGGGATAATCTTCATCAACTTCTTCAATAGCACCACCACATCTCAAACCCTATTATATCTTGTATTCAATCCTTGTATCAAAACCTCAGATTGGTACCTGTGGTTTGCTAGTAGTGTTGATTACATCTTGTAGTTGATGCTAGTTGGTTTATTTGGTGGAAATCATATGCTCAGATCTATTATGCTATTCAATGCCCCTCTGATCTTGAGCATGAATATGTTTTGTGAGTAGTTAATTTTTTTCTTGATGACATGGGAGAAGTCTTGTCATAAGTAACCATGTGAATTTATTGTCAATCTAACACCTCTTTGGCTAGAGTTAGTTCAGGGTTATTCATTGTTGACTATCATTGTTATTTAGGAAACGTAGGATAGCATAGGATTTATTCTACATTGACTTGTACTCCAAGATGACCATGTACTCCTATATATATGCCCACGAGGCTCAAGCAATACAATCAACTATTCCACCAATCTCTCTCTCTCTCTCCCTTTTAACTTTCATGAGCTAGAAACTAACTCTAACCTCTAGCTAAGTTAGAGCATCCAAATAGTGCCATTGTTAAATCAAATGGAAAGGCGTGTTTAATACTCCCTCCGGTCCTTTTTACTCTGCATATAAGAATTGTCTGAATTCAAACTTCATAAAGTTTCACCTTATTTATATGAAAAAATATCAACATCTAGCATGCTAAAGTTATACAATATGAAAATTTAAGTCATGACACATGTACTAATATTTACTTCATATTGTGAATGTTGGTATTTTGTTCTATAAAGGTGGTCAAACTTTAAGAGGCCTGACTTTAGACAAATCTTATATGCGAACTAAAAAGATTCGGAGGGAGTACAACATGCTTAATAGCAACCAAATATAGTCATTCATAGAGCTATTGTTAAATTTGGTATTGATGAAATTGAACTGCATAGTTCATACTAGCACATATAGAACATCACACCGTTAATAGCTGAAATAAACAAGGCATACTACGAACAACCAAAGATGGCAATTAAAACTGGACATATGCTAACTACAAGCAACCGAACAACCATAAACCTAGAAATAAACAAGGCGCAATGCAAACAATCTAATATAGAAATAAATACTGGACAAGGTATCAGTATAAAAGGGGTTCGAGAAAAAAAGGATGGGTTTCCTCACTTGTCACAGATTGGCTCCTCCTCGTGGTCGCCTTCGATGAGGTCTGACTTGCCAGCTGAGGATCCCAGGCCAGCATCGAGAACGTGTCCTCCAGAAATGATAAAAGGGGCTCCATGGAGATGATGGATGGCAAATTGTTCATGACGAGCCGCAGGAGATCAGCGGCAGGGCCATCAATGAGATCGATGGCTGCTAAACCCGAAGGGTTGGGGTGGACAACTTAACCTATGACATAAACCACGTCAAGCTATCGGTGTTGACAACCTTGATGTCGTAGTTGGCGTCCACGACATGCCAGAATACTCTAGCCCACTAATTGAAAGGCTCAATCCAAGTCCAGTCATTGCCGTCAGCTTCCTCGGTGGCCACCTCCACTACAAAAAAAGACACATCCGTGACATTTTGGGCCGAACGAAATTTTTTTTGTCGTAGTTATGACACTTCTATGACAATAATTGTGACAAAACATGGTATCATCATAGATGTGGTGGGGTCCTACTTCTATGACAAAAAATCATGATAGAAAATGGGCTTTTCGTCCTGGGCGGGCCGGAGACGCAGCTGCATGACATTCTTTGGGCCGTCCATGACGGAAAAAACTGTGGTAGAATTGATGGCGAGGAAAATATTGGGGTCTTCCCAGTTACGGTGGGTGGTCGGGGCCGAGTGATGCGCGTTTCTCTCGTACACGCACGCGCGTGGGTGCGACGCGTTGGGCTCTAACTGAACCTGAGCGATTGCATTGCAGGCTACGCATTACTGAACCCGAGCGATCGATCGATGGGTGTTAACTGAACCCGATCGAGCGATTCCTTCGCTACTGTTGCTAACTGAAGCCGATCGATGCTGCCTCTGGATGAACAGTGAGTGTTGCTGGGGGGTTTGGATGAACAGTTCCCGATGGGGGTTGATGAACAGGACCCTGTGGTGTTGCCTCTTGATGAACAGGACCCTGATTGATCGAGCCGGTTGGGACTGGATGAACAGGACCCCATGGAGGGCTGGATGAACAGGACCACCCCGTGGAGGGCAGGATGAACAGTAGACGGTGGAGGGCTGGATGAACAGTAGCCTGTGGAGGGGTGGTTGAACAGGAGCCCATGGAGAGGGCTGGTTGAACAGTAGCAGGTGGAGTAGCGCACGGTGGAGGCTAGATGAATAGGAGCCTATGGATGAACAGTCGTAGGTGGAGGCTGGAGGAGGTCGACGGTGGATGAACAGTAGCCCGTGGAGGCTGGAGGGGGTCGACGGTGGAGATGAACAGTATCCCGTGGAGTCCCGTTTTGCAGTACGCCACACCCCTCCTGATGAACAGGACCCCCGTTTTGACCGTAGCGCTCCAACACAAGTTCGTTTCCTCCGTTTTGCGGTACGCCATGCCCCTCCCGATCAACAGGACCCCCGTTTCGACCATAGGAGGTCCGTTTCCTCCGTTTTGCGGTACGCCAGACCCCTCCCAATGAACAGGATCTCGTTTCGACCATGGCCGGTCGAACACAAGGCCGTTTCCTCTGTTCTGCGATACGCCATGCCTCATTTCCATCGGTTGTTCCATCCAAGCCCTCCCGATGAATACGACAATGCATTCCGTTCCGAACCAGCCGGTTGGCTCCCCATGAAAATGACGACGACACAGTTTCTCCGTTTCGACCCAGCCATGTACACGAGCCCTGGCCGTACGTATGTGCGAGTAGGCGTTCGAGACCCTGCCCGTATGTACCTACGTGGCCATATTTTCTTTCTTGCACACTGGCCGTTGTACGTACGTGTACATGCTACGTGCGCGCCATTACTACAACACGTGTGCGCCTCTACATCGACCAGTATGTACGTACACGTTTGCGACCAGAATGACAACGCTACGTACGCTTCGACCAGGTGGGTCCCAACTATCAGGTACTTCCTTGCATGTGAAGATGTAGCTGGTGGGTCCCAGCAGTCAGGGGGCGAATTGTTTTTTTTCGGACGCACTTCCTTGTGTGCGAAGATGTAGCTGGTGGGTCCCAGTAGTCAGGGGGAAACGTTTTTTCATGAAATATGGTGGCCCGTCCGGTGGGTCCCCGCTGTCAGGTGGAGGAATAATTATTTTGTGCGTAATAAGGAGGCACTTCTTTGTTGCGACCGTGGTCCCAGCTGTCAGCTCTCCATGCACAGTCCATGTCCGATGGAAGCCGTTCCTTGACCACGTTGACCACGCCGCGCCGAGAGCACCAGGGCGGTGGACAACAGCGAGGCTTAGGAAGGGGACAGCGAGGCTTAAGATGCGGAAGTGGATGCCAACGCGTAGGGGAGTATGAGGGTTCACTGGTTCGCTGTGGTGTGAGGCTGTCATCGCTGCAGAATAACAGGGGGTGTGGGTGAGTAGAGGGATGGCCTGGCCAGCGGTGGGAGTAGTAGGGGGCGATGAGGCCTCCGCCGCATCGCAGCCGGCCACGTGAGGTAGGAGCATGAGGCACGACCGGCGCTGGTTTGGGCAGCTGGAGCAAGAAGACCAGAGGTTGAAGAAGCACTACGGCCGTTGGATGGACATCGTATGGTCACTAGAGCTAGAATCGTGCATATTGACTTAGTTGACAAAGCCCTCCATCCCTGTCAACTTAGTAGGCCCACATGTCAGCCTGCAACTATACTAGGTCCCAGCTAGTAGGGGGTATTCATTTTTTGTGCGTAATAAGGAAGCACTTCCTTGCATGCGAAGATATAGCTGGTGGGTCCAAGATGTCAGCGACGGTAACGTTTTTCGTGAAATATAGAGGCCCTTTCGGTGGGTCCCAGATGTCAGGTGGAGGAATCATTATTTTGCGTGTAATAAGGAGGCATTTCCTTGTGTGTGTCCGTGGACCCAGCTGTCAGCCTCTCCACGTACAGTCCACTTCAGATGCATGTCGATCGTTGACCACGTTGACCAGGCCACACCGAGAGCACCAGTGCGGTGCACGATGGCGAGGCCTAGGAAGGGAACGACACAGAGGCAGGGAAGACTCGGTAGTTGTTTCCCACGCGAAGGGGAGTAGGACTGTATGAGGGTTTACTGGTTCGTCTGCCGTTGCCGGAGAATAACAACAGGTGTGGGTGAGTAGAGGGATGGCTAGGCCAGCGATGGGAGTACGATGGGGTGGTGAGGCCTGCGCGGCAGCACAGACGGCCGCGGGGAGGAGGGAGCAGGCAGTCCTGCCGGCGCTTGTTTGAGCGGCTGGAACAAGAAGAGCAGAGATTGAAGAAGCACGACGGCCATTGGATGGACATCCAACAGTCTCTGCTTGTGCGTCAACCTTTTTTTAGGAAAGCCTCAAATCTGTGGAAAACATCATACAGCCCATCTGCAATTATTTCTAATAATTTACAGCCCATTTGCTAATTCTTAAGGTTTTTTTGGAGCCCATATTCTTTTTGTTTGCATTACAGCCCATATTGTGGCCACGGTTAAAACATTATGCAAAATTTTGCATATTTCGGTGCGGTCCGAACTGTTTTTAATCCCGAAATTTCGAGTCACATTCAAACTGATTTTAAAAATAAATGTATATCAATATAAAATCCAAAAAATTGTCGACGCATAAAAATCAACGCAATTTAAAATCTTGAAATGAAAAAAAAAGAAATTTGAAACTAATTGCCAGTTTGATGTGTTTTAAAAATGTACAGCCCATTTCTCATTACTGATAGGCCATTTTCTCGGCCAGCCGAATGAAGCTCTCCTCGTCTTGAAGGATTTGCAGCCCAACAGGCCTGACAAAGCGACTTACTTGGCAAATCACAAAAAAATTGGGTTCTGGTCGTGGACCCAGCTGTCAGCCTCTCCACGTACAGTACTCTTCGGATGGAAGTCAGTCAATGACCACATTGACCACGCCGCGCCGAGAGCACTAAGGCAGTGGACGATGGCGAGGCCTAGGAAGGGGACGACGTAGAGCCAGGGAAGACGCGGTAGTGGATGCCCACGCGGAGAGGAGTATGAGGGTTCATTGGTTCGGCTGCGGTGTGAGGCTGCCGTTGCCGCAGAATAACAGGGGGTGTGGGTGAGTGGAGGGATGGCCTGGCCAGCGGTGGGAGTAGTATGGGGGCGGTGAGGCCTCCGTGGCAGCACAGCTGGCCACGGGAGCAGGAGCAGGCGGCACGACCGGTGCTGCTTTGGGCGGCTGGAGCAACAAGACCAGAGGTTGAAGAAGCACTAAGCCCGTTGGATGGACATCGTACGGTCACTGGAGCTAGAATCGTTCATATTGACTAAGTTGACAAAGCCCTCTGTCCCCGTCAACTTAGTAGGCCCACAAGTCAGCCTCCCACTGTGGTGGGTCCCAGCTGGCAGGGGGTATTCATTTTTGTGCGCAATAAGGAGGCACTTCCTTGCGTGTGAAGATATAGTTGGTGGGTCCGACCTGTCAGCGGAGGGAACGTTTTTTTTGCGAAATATAGAGGCCCTTCTGGCAGGTCCTAGATGTCAGGTGGAGGAATCATTATTTTGCGCGTAATAAGGAGGCATTTCCTTGTGTGCGGCCGTGGACCCAGCTGTTAGCCTCTCCACGTATAGTCCACTTCCGATGGATGTCGTTCGTTGACCATGTTGACCACGCCGCGCCGAGAGCACCAGGGCGGTGGACGATGGCGAGGCCTACGAAGGAAACGACACAGAGCCGGGGAAGACACGACAGTGGTTGCCCATGCAGTGGAGAGTACGAGGGTTGACTGGTTCGGCTGCCGTCGTCGGAAAATAACAGGAGGTGTGGGTGAGTAGAGGGATAGACAGGCCAGGGATGCGAGTATATGATGGGGCCGTGAGGCCTACCTGGCAGCACAGCCGGCCACGGGAGGAGGAGCAGGCGGTTACGACGGCGCTGGTTTGAGTGGCTGGGGCAGGAAGATCAGAGACTGAAGAAGCACAATTGCCATTAGATTTACATCTAACGGTCTAACGCTGGTAGAGTCGATTGTTGACTAAGTTTCTTTTTTGATAAACCTTGTGTACGCATGAACTTAGTAGGCCCACAAGTCAACCTCCAAATCTGTGGCAGAAAACATAGATCCCATTTGCTATTTTTTAATAATTTGCAGCCCATTTGCTATTTCTTAAGTAATTTATTACAACCCATTTTCTGCCCAGGACCACGGTCAAAAAGTTCAACCTTATTTTGCATATTTCGGTGGAATCCAAACTTTTGTAATCCCGAAATGATAAACATGTTTTAAGAACTTATTGATTTGCCAAAAAAATTGTTTTTTTGTAAGCAAATAAGACGTGGGACAATTGAGTTGGTTTAAGGGGAAACCAGTGGTAAAAAAATCAGCGCTGGGAGGGAAAACAACAACAAAATTTAGGATGTAAATATGAAAAGGGAATTTTATGTATTTTCAATATAATGATACGTGTATATGAACTAGTAAAACTATAGGTTGAGATTAGAAAACGGATGTAGGACATGCGTTTCAAGAGGAAAATAGAACTGGGTTGTGTGTTTGATTCAGTAAAAAAGTGCCTGCGGATGTTGTAAGACAAAATATAACTAACACTGACGGGCCAGAGGCCAATAGATACCCGCTGAATCTTTGTGCCCCGTTGTCGTCATGAGCTGGGCCTGTTAAAAACAAAACCAAGCCTGGGCAGTCTACAGCCCAGTTGAAACTTGCTCGACCTGAAAAAACAATATACGTGCTCAATAAACGAGAGAATTCTACAAGTACAGACTGATAACTGGGATGCAGCAGGGATATTGTTTTTTCATCGTGATAATAAGAGCATGCACTTGTTTCGAAAAATTTGGAGAACTAGGAATTCGAACGGCAGGTGCTTATGCTACCCATCAAATAAAAATCAGGTGCCTGAAAATTCATTTTGAAACAAATGATTCAGCTTTATGTCCACATCGACCCTCGGCATGATGGTTGGAAGCAAATGCCAAGTTCATACCAAAAGATCGTTAACAACAATACCAACTTGCGGACGATAAGGTAGTACAAGTACCAATACCAAACTAACTTATAATCTTTTTACTCCTGGCCCTAGTGTTCGTCTGGTAGAAAATCTTGCGGAGGACCAGCTCCTGCTCCTTCTCTTGCTCCAGGTCCCCGAGGTGGTACTGGTGCATCACCCAGTTGGTCCTCTGCTGGTCGAAGTTCTTTTTGGTGTGCAGCACCAGAACCTTTTTGTTGCCCGTCTACCGGCCGTTGACCATCACCGGCAAGGTATTGCCGGTGTTGTGCCACATCGCGTGCATGCCGCACTCCGACTGTATCTTACGACGCGTCCACGTGCCCCTTTTGAACACCCTGGAATTGCGCTGGAAGAAATGCTTGCTTAGGCCACTCAGTGTGATACCTACAGTATTGTCGAATACAGGTTTTAGTGTATGTAGTTGGCATTTTCATAACATCTTTGGCATGTTGTAGTCACTTGTTTCACTTTTTATTAACTGTCAAATTGTAATTGCTTCACCCGGTCTGCGTCTAAAAAGAAAAATAGAGTTATAAACAAAGGAATATGTTTGTGCAAGTAGACAGCCGATCGGTGTCTTACTTGGAAGTTTCTCAGGATGGGTGTAGCATATGCCGTGCTCACTGTCGATGGTTGGTATGAACAAATCGATGAGAGGGTGAGATCTTGCGCTGTCAGCACTCACTTTGGCCTCAAGGTGCTCTATCAGCTCCTGGTCCATGGGATCGAACTTGACGCCAGCCGGCAGCACCGGCCAATCCTTCTTCGACTTGCATGGGTTAATTCCAGCTATATGGTACTCAATGTATGATCAATCGACTGTTTTAAGTGAATGATGAAAAATTTCGACAGACAAGTGGTACTCCAAATTTGAAGTCCAGAATACCTGAACACACCGCCGAGATTCTTGTATCACCTCACGCGCAGCATGTTGTCACGTCAATTCAATGTGTGGACATGATGAATAATTTGACCGACGTATACTAGTACTGCTACTGTACTACTTACTAGTCGTATTTAGTGTCACATTTTAACCATAGGTTTGACTAACAAGTACGCACTTGAAGCCTAAGTGATATATATATATATATATATACACTGCACAGAATCTCCATCATCATTAGCAGTACATCCTGCGCAGGTGAGTTAGGATGCACTTGATCCCAGAAAGGTATCTATCCTTCAAACTAGAGGAGTGCTTCAAACTAACAATAGTACATAATATCCATCAAAAGAGGGTCATGCTACAACAGGAGAATACATGGCTCAATCTACATATCAGTACGAATCAAGTTGTGCATATTTGATGTTGGCATGAACCACATCGCCGCATGTCAGGTTAGCAAAAGCCATCCATCGCATGGAAGCTTGACGCCTTTCACACACTGAAGATTATCTGGCAACAAGCTGTGTCGACAAATCTCTGGATATGGTGATTCATGAAACCCATGGTATGATGTGTAAACACAGTCCCCCCTGGCGAATGGAAGTTGCATAGCACGGTAATCATCGCCGGTGATATGATCGATGATTGGTTGGATGGTCGGATAATTGAGCCCGAGGAACATGGAGTGGTTGCCAAGGCTGTAAACCCGCCTCCAGTTGAATACACCTGGCCCAACGGAGCTGGGATCTTTCTCGAACACGAAGGAGCCATAGCCATCAATGTCACGAACGACCCAAGCATTGTACTACATGTGGTTTGATGAAATGGTTTGGTCAATTTGGTAAGTGCAAATGAGCATAAAATGACCACCGTCAGCTAAACAAGCAATAAACCACCACCCATCGGCTGGTATGATTCCAGGTCCTGGAATCATGAAGGCCAGCGCATTTGCGCCTGCTGCAACAATTCAAATTGGAGACCAAAAGGACAAAAATAAACAATCATGTTCAGAGTATGTGTGGAATTAAGATTATTATAATAGCGACACATATCATAGACAGAGAATTGCAATGCCGTGGTCATAATCATACCCCAAGTTAAAAAAATAAGCCAATGGCTTTCATATTCTAGCAATATATCATGGTTCAAACATCATGTAACAATGAGAGGAAAATAGATATGACAGGGCCTACTCATATTCTACCATAGCACTTACTACAGTTATCATATCAACTCTATTTTATAACATGCGTTGTTATAAAAATCCTGGAAATGAGAGTAACATATAGCAATCATGAGGTTATACTCATAATACCTATTCGAACAATCATTAGATACCAATTGTTCTCATATCAACTCTAACAATAACATGTGTGGTCATAAAAATCTAGGAAATGAGAGGAACATATACCAATGATGTGGTTATATACATACTATATATTCTAAATTTGTAACAATGAATAGGCAGTCGTATTCTTAAGGTAAAGATGAGATGAGATAGAACAATTACATGACGATAGATTCCACCAGTATAGGCAGCCAATCTGTGCATCGACCGCATAAACGATGCCATCATGCACTATAGCATCAGACAAAAGTGTTGGGTAAAGAGGATCGACGATGAGCCACAACCATGTATGGTGACCGGATTCCAGCTAGACTAATCCCATGTTGAACACGACAATGAGCTTCTAATCCATGTAGTCTTCTGATGGTGTGGGCACTTTGCAGATTACAACCTTCAGCAAACAGAGGTCGAGCCAAACGCTCGACGCGTCTCGTGCGTAGTAGGCAGGAGTGCCCGGCGGGCCGCGAGGCTCGATGGCAGAGGTATCCAAAGATGGAAGGGTGATCTCTCGCTGGGTGTAGATATCCACGAGACGCCACGGACTACCGGATTGGTGGATGAGGACGATCCAGTTGGCCTTCATGCCTGCCCAGTAGTGGCCGCGGATGAAGGATAGGTGGGCGGGTATTGGTAGCATGTAGAGGGGCACCACGGCAACCTCCGTAGGATCGTTAAGTCGGTGTCTGGGCCACCTGCGAGGATTGGGCATCAGCAAGCAGGGTGTCTTGAAAAGAGTCGGCCGGTTCCAGACGAGTAGACGGTACAAAGACACCGAGCATGCGGCCAGACGGACGGTGCTGAGTAGGTCCATACGATTACAGATCTGCTCCAAGAGAACATCGGGGAGGGAATTCCAATCGCGGCTCTGCATGTCAGTCGGTTCTGCCATTAGGGTTTTCGTTGCCTGCGAGCCAGCGGGGAAGTGGATTCGGGCGAGCGAAGAAGCTTCTCCTCATGTGGCTGAGAAGTGAGCAGGGGGATATGGTATGCGCGAGCTACCAAGGAAGATAGCGCGGGCAGGCGAGCAGAGAGCAGGGAGAAATGGTGTGCGGCCGACGATGGGGAAGAGAGGAGGAAGAAGAATGGAAGACGGGGAAGAAAGTGCATTAAATCTCAATTCTACTACTACTACCAGGATATACCGTCCTTCGGAGTGTAAATAGTTACACCGATGACATATGTGTCTACCACAAGAGGGTCCATATGTCAGTTAATGGAGGACAAAAGCATGCTCTACTGGCAAACATGATGGTAGTACTGGGTAAGGCTGATTTAGTAACACCAACCGACTGGTTTAGCTTATTAATTAAGTGTCCCATCTGCTACATCGTGTATTGCCACTTCACTGCGAAGACTAGTTGAATAGTTCTCTCTAACCGAGATGGGGAATAATGGACCGCGAAGACTTCCTTTCTACATTATCCCTATGCCTCTACGCCCACTTCACTCATTTTGCTCCGTATGTAGTCACTTGTTGAAATCTCTAGAAAGACAAATACTCAGTATTTGGGAACAGAGGGAGGATTTTACTCCGTATTTGGGAACAGAGGGAGGATTTTACTCCGTATTTGGGAACAGAGGGAGTATCACCATATGGAGGGAACAGAGGAAGCTTGAAATATGAACATGTCAATGGGAGGGAGTAAGCCACATGCATGCATGCATGCATGCATGCAACATGCAACACTCACACGTACACATGGACACACGCAACACTCGCACACCCATGCGGCACACAGCACACGACGCAACACACACGCTCACGCTCAAGTGCTCAACCTACTCCCTACGTCCGTGAAAGACTGTACATTTAGAGATTTACACATTGACCAGGGCATAATTAACGCCCAAAAGTAGCAGACTTATGTGTGCATGCGACCATTGAGAGAACAATATTAAATGAAGGTCATTGCATGCTGTAATTAAGGATAGACATGTAGCCTATACCTAGAGCACAAGTTGGTGCATTAGTCAATCAATATCGATTTAGATTGAAGGCTAAATGCATTGGAAGTGCAGATGTACTACACTCTTTGTTTTTTAGCTGATTTCTTTGCTCTGCCAACTGACAGGTGGGACCCAGAAACCAGGTGACAATTTAACGAGTCAACAAAGTGCCACATCGACTATGTGGCCGGTCCGTAGGGTGCAATATGGTGCTCTACGATGAGCTAGTTATCATATAATCACCACAAAACTATATATAGTGACCGTAAAGAGCGTATTGTTACATACGTTGACCGCCATTGTATTTTTCTCGTTTCAAATTAAGCCATATTAACCGGAAAGGATGCAGTATGGACTAGTGCTAGTACTGCTTTGATGTGTCCCGTCAACTCACCGAACGAGGAGAAGCTTGCTTACTACGCCTCTCCCTCGCCCACGCGCGCGGTGGTTCGCAGGACGAGGAGAGGCTTTTGACTACAGGGCCCTCTCCCTCTTCCTCACCCTCGCCCTCGCCCTTGCGGTGGACGTGCAACAGTTCAATCGGTGTCAGATTGCCAGAAGCATAATGTGTACTGTAGTATCATCATTGTTGGACTTTCCGAAGAGGCGAAGAGCCAAGTGCAAGGTTCACACGAGTACGAACTGTTGAACCTCCCGAAGAGGCAAAGAGACAAGTGCAAGGTTTTCTAGGAGTTGTCATCCTAGTAGGAGCATACTACAACTATAGTGAACGATGCTATTGTATGATGCTGCCACGTCACGTATATCCAAAGCTGTGCCACCTTTTTTTCTTCTGAAAGAGCATGTTGGAGCCCGTGCAACAACCACACAAATTGCACATACACATAACACATTTACTAGTAATAAATTCTAAAGGACAAATGCCTCTATGCCACACAAGTTCATCTCCAATTCATGTGATAAATTTGTGCACGACTAGTCTACATATATTCACAGCGCTACCATTCACAATTTACCGTACTCCACTTACACGTTATAGATGGGCTACATGTCCTCCTCCAGGTTCCAGTCCCAAGTGTTATTCATGGATGGCACGATCCATAGCGGTGGCAGCTTTCTAGTCCGGTTCCACACAATGGAGACTCATCCAAGCTGAAGCGGCATAAATCAGGGATAACGTGTCCCAGCATGTCGTTCATCCGGCGGTGCGCACTGAAGATACAACCATGCTTCATGAACGGCAGGCCTTCCGTGTCGTGCACGGAAGGTGGCATCTGCTTCACAATGGGATAGCTGTCCCCAATGAAAAGCGAGTACTCTCCAAGAGTGTTCCTCGGCACCCACATAGCATCACGAGGATCGAACTCGGCGCCTTTCATCTGGTACACGCGGCATCTCAGATCTGGACACATGGTGACGTACATAGTCAAGGTCCATGCACAATAATGTTGTGCTCAAATATGGCGGTCAGTTATACTGTGCAGCAAATAGCACTACTCCGGTATAGAGGAAGTAAAATAACCGGCTTATTATATATAGCCATTGTTGGCTACATGGATGAGATAGTAAGACATGGAAAAACAAAAATGGTGGCAGCTAGCGGGTTCAAGTCTTCAAGGGCCTAGCTAGCTATACGCGTCCTCCAAGGTAAAAAGTACTCCTACTAGTACGTAAGTAGAGTACTAGTGCAACAATGAAAGAGAAGGCGAGAGGGTTAAAAAATGGAATACCTCGGTAGATGGTGACGATCCGATCATGGTAGATTGTGTGACCATGTTGCACATCAGTGGTACCATGGGTAACGACTGCTAAGATAGTTGATCCCAATATGCCAAAGTCAGCTACAAGGTTCCAGGTTAGACCGAATCGCGGATGCAAATGCACATCCAGGATCGGCGATCTTATTTTGATCGCGGGATGACTGGTCCGTGCAAAATAATGGAGTACCGTTAGGGATGCAAATAATGGTTTGTGCATTCCATTTGTAATCTCCCGTACCATAGGATGACAACCAGATGAAACAAGTCCCTTGGCTTGTCACTGCGAAGATGTGGCCTAGATGGCGCACGACGTCTTCCAACGTGTAGGGGTACAAATCTGCCGCCGCCAACATGCGCCAGCCTCTGCCGTTACTGCCTCTTGCATTGATGGCAATCCTTATGTCGAACACTGTGATGAGATAGTAATCGTCATAGCCGTGTCGCTTTGTCAGCGGGTCCGCAATTGCTATCTTCTTCAATCTCATGTAGGCATCATCATACGTATTCAAGCCCAGCCAGTCCGGAAGGCCGATCCCAATGGTGGAGAAGGGGTCTACTGGAACGGCCGCACTGCTGTGGATGTTGTGCAAAATGATGGTGGTATCCGGCCGGAGGTATGCAAGCCAATCTTCGTTGGCACCGACCCAGACCTATATATAAGACGGTGGGCAGCCGAGAAATTACGGGATGGAAATGGAATAACTAAGTAATACATGATCAAACTCCATTACTGACCTGCTCATCGGACAAAATCCGACTACCTCTCAACGTCGGCAACTCTAGCGGAGTCAATGTGCAACCATGGCCAAGGAGCGGCGGACTATTCAAAGGATTGTCCCATAGAAGAACCTTCTCCCCAAGGACGCATGGAAGACCAACAAGCATGGCCTTTTCCCAAGCCATTTTAAGCACCGTCTTGAAATAGTTGCTGCAGGAAGCACCGAGACTTGCGGCGGTGAGGACGTCGGAGCGGCATGCGATTTCTCCCAGAGGATCGTCGTCCAAGGTCTCCCAGCCTAGACGAGGAGGAGAACCGCCTGGCGAATCCATGGGAGTAGCGACGAACTGCCTTCTCTTCAGGGGAGGGGGACTGGCGAGGAGGAGATAAGAGGGTAGTAACCGCAGGGCCTCGTCCCTTCCAACTTTAGAGCGTAGTAAGTGAAGGGGTGAGGCTATTATTTACTACTAGTAATAGCATTATGGGATGTTATGGGATTACATTATACTCTAAATAATAGCACTAGTAAGAAATTTTTGGCACTAGCTAGTAGTTTTTGGCGTGGATTAAGAAATTTTGGGTATGTTTTTGCTATTTTTGTACACGCCAACTAGTGTCAAAAATGTCTTACATTACGTGACGGAGGAGTACGTACTCGTACTGTAGCAGTACTAGTACTACTTTCTCAACTAGTAGTGCGAGGGTACTACTAGTGCTATGTACTGTACTTCTAGTATAGTGCACCAGTTTTGAACTCTTGAATCTCAGGGCCAAGGAGCTACAGTTGGAAGTGGGGGGTACTACTGTTCTCTAGAACCATCGTTGTACTATCAATGCAGGGAAAGTACACCTACGTAGTGTCCTAGTGGGTACTCTTGGTGCTCTATTCAGCCGCTCCTCTCACGTAGCTGGCCTAGTCAGCCGCTCCTCTCACGCACACACTAGCAGCCTGTTTATCAGCGACGGTTACTGCGGGGGCAGAACATTTGAGTTATTTGATACAGCGAGACTAGGCTTTTCGCTTCCATTTGTGGAGGTGTAATGGATCTCGTCGAATTTTGTTAGTAGTTCCTTCTTTATGAATGAGATGACGCAAAGCTTTTGCCTCCGTTTAAAAAAACACATCAAGAGGAATTTCTTTTATAGTAGAGCCGATAATGGAGTGAAGTCCATGTGTGCAACGCCACAAGCTACAGAGTACTAGTAGAGCACTGTACGTACAGAGCCATATTGCACAGTTCCCAATGCCCCGCTAGGCTTTTCCGGCTCCTCGGGCTTAATTGGGAGGCGCTAGTTTAAATATGCTACTAGCTGATGAGGAAGCTGCAAGCGAGGTGCGGCTAGGGTGAGCACGCAAGCCACGAGATGCTGGGAAGGAAAACCCGTTCACGTGGCTAGGCTATCCAGTGCACCCAGATTGTGGTGTCACACGTCCGTTTGACTTCAAAACTCAAACTACCCGTGTAAAATATTGGCTCGCAGCAAAGTTACTATTTAAAAAGAAGACCACCGTGCGTTCGGCCGGGATTGAACCCACAAAACAAGGTATACACTCCCGCAACCAATAGTAGTACTCATTGGAGTACAACGCAACCTAGAATCGCCTTTTGTTGATAGTAGTACATTGTTCCTTAGGCTGGCCATAGTGGGGGTAACATAAGTGGTAACATGCACTTGGGACTAGCAAACATGCTTATGTGGCACATAATTAAAGAAGATAGAGAGTGTTAGAGTAACATAGGTAGATACCATATCATGTTAAATGATATGCTACTTTCTGTCATGCATGGCAATAAATATGATCATCTATGGTACTAGTTTATGATACTATGCACTATGGAGGTAGTATCATACACTAGTATCATACGCATGTTACTAGCATATGATACTCCCCACTATGAGTAGCCTTACTGGAAACCCCTAATAATGCAAGAAACCACTAATAATGCCAAGAAACTACTACTACTTGTATATGTGGCAGACTTAAGATAAGACTACCTTATCAACCATTGTACATGCTCTTAGCAACCAGCCCTACCAAGAAACGACTACTCTACAAAGTGTCGTTGTAGGCACGTTTCAACCCATGGCCCTGTTTGGATACATTTGTTGTCAATCTAACCCTGCCATCCAAACACCACTTTGGTTAGAGTTAGTTTAGGGTTAGAATCTAACCTCTGACTTAGAGTATCCAATCAGGGCCCATGTCGCCCATTAAGTCAACGCCTTCTATTCGACCAGGCGTTATGACTTGTGGGACCTACATGTCAGTCTGCACAAAAATCCCCGAGTGACCTCCTACCTCCGGCCCGTTCACCTAGTCATCCTCGGCCATGGGACGCAGCTACCGCCGCCGGCAGAAGGCGAGGTCAAAACCGCCGGCGGTGCAGAGCCCATCTTGCGGCAGCCCAGATGCGAGCTCCGTTCGGCGTTCGCGGCCGCTAGCTAGCCAAGATAGCTCCGTCCAGCTGCTTGTCTGCAAGGTTTGCTAGCTAGATTGGCATGGCGGCTTAGTCGCGCGCGCCGCGTTAAGGCCAGCCATCTGGCTCGAGGAAGGCCAGCATGACGGCTTGCTCGCTCGTGAGTCACACTCGGGCCAGCCTGCCAACCCGTGCGGAGGCCAGCGCGGCGTCCGGCCCGTCCGGCGGAGCGGCGGCCAACTCGCTCATCGCCGGCGCCACCGACGAACATGCATCAGTACTGTTTGAAGTAATGTTCAGGAAAAATAATGATTTGAGGGGGAATAACAGGATAGAAGGTCAGATGTGGGTCCCTCGTGTCAACGGTCAAACAAAATGTGTTGGTTTAAGCTGCCTCGTCAGCACGGATGTGTGGGCCAACCTTGTCATAAATGGGTTTAAACTAACCTAATCGGTAGGTAGTAGTTTTTGGCGTGGATTTAGAAATTTTGGGTGTGTTTTTGCTATTTTTTGTACAATAGGTTCTTCCTAGGGCTGGTTGAAAGTGGTATGTTTTTGTTAAATAATCTACATATTGAAAGTAGGAGTGAAAGTTAAGATTTGGAACCCAATAAGCAAGGTTAGTTACATAGTGCATATGTGTACATGATTGAAAGTAAATATCAACCATGGGTGAGTAATATCTTGATGGAAAACCCTAAACTATGGAATACTAGGGGAAATTTTTTGCATGGTTCGAAATACTAGCAATGTTCATGTGTGTTGCAAATAATCATAATTAGAATAATACTTATTCACAAACTTGATACAAAACACTCTAATTTTGATATACATATATCACTAGAGATATATTATGTTTCAATTAGAATATATTCCTTGGGCTATTTTGGTGAGGTCAGGGAGGGATGTGCACTACAAGAATCAGCTACTTTGCCGTCAGCCATGGCGGACGGCAAAGGCATGGATGGCTGACGGCAAAGGTCTTTGCCGTCCGCCGCGGACGGCAAAAGGTGACGGCAAAGTAAGGTTCGGCAAAGAGGTACTTTGCCGTCTGCTTCGGGCGGCTGACGGAAAAGGAGCCTTTGCCATCAGCAGCGGACGGCAAAGAGTGCAGATGGCAATAAGTGCACTGTTACTCCGTTAGGTGGCTAACAGCAGGCCTTTGCCGTCCGCCGCTGATGGCAAACTTCGGAAGGCCTTTGCCGTCCGCCGTGTGATGTCAGCCGATGTCATTACACGGCAGGCCTTTGCCGTCCGCCGCTGTAGGCAAAGTTTTTGCTCTTTGCCATCCGCCGCGGACGGCAAAGCCTTTGCCGTCAGCCACTGTAGGCAAACTGACCAAATTGGTCAGCCTCCCAGGAAGCACAGCTGCCTGCCACGTGGCCTCTTTGCCGTCCGCTGCTAATGGCAAAGAGCTCTTTGCCGTCGGTGGCAGACGACAAAGAGCCTGCATAATGGCTCTTTTTCTGTTTTTTTGAATCCAACAATTTTTAGAGCAAATATATATGACATATATAGATATATTTCCATATCAGATATCCAGCACATAAGTTTCATATCACATATCACATAAGTTTCATCCATACACATTGTTCATACCTAAGCAAGTTCCATCCATATACATATTACAATAGGAAGTTCCATCATAGCAAGCTAGATACAATGCAAAGTTTCATGAAAGGAAAAGCAAGCACTCCATCATAGCAAGCTAGGTTCCATGAAGTGAATGAAATTTGCAAAATGGTAAATAAGGAAGTTAGAAATAAGTGACTAGAACAAGAAGAAGACTAGAACAAGAAGTATATGTCATTTATGAGCTAACTTAGTTGAAATGGATCATATATGAGCTAACTAAGTTGAAATGGGTTGTTTATGAGCTAACTTAGTTGAAATGGATCATTTATGAGCTAACTTAGTTGAAATGGGTCATTTATGAGCTAACTAAGGTGAAGGGCATCGTTTTTGAGCTAACTAAGGTGAAATGAATAGTTTTTGAGCTAACTAAGGTGAAATGGATCATTTATGAGCTAACTTAGGTGAAATGGATCATTTATGAGCTAACTTACTTGAAATGGGTCGTTTATGAGCTAACTAAGGTGAAATGGATCTTTTTGAGCTAACTAAGGTGAAATGGATTGTTTTTGAGCTAACTTAGGTGAAATGGATCATTTATGAGCTAACTTAGTTGAAATGGATCATTTATGAGCTAACTAAGGTGAAATGGATCGTTTTTGAGCTAACTAAGGTGAAATGAATAGTTTTTGAGCTAACTAAGGTGAAATGGATCATTTATGAGCTAACTTAGGTGAAATGGATCATTTATGAGCTAACTTACTTGAAATGGGTCGTTTATGAGCTAACTAAGGTGAAATGGATCTTTTTGAGCTAACTAAGGTGAAATGGATTGTTTTTGAGCTAACTTAGGTGAAATGGATCATTTATAGCTAACTTAGGTGAAATGGATCGTTTAGGAGCTACTGTAGGTAAATTGGGTCATTTTAGAGCTAACTTGGATAAACTGGATCATTTATAAGCTAACCTAGGTAAGATGGGTCATTTTGGAGCTAACCTAGGTAAAATGGATCGTTTATGAGCTAACTAAGTTAATTATGCAATTTTTGACATAAGTAAGCTAAGTACATATCGTTTTAGAGCTAACTTAGGTAGAATGGATGGTTTATGAGGTTAGTAAGCTTATTAAGTCATTTTGGAGGAAAAGAAGCTAACTCTAGGTCATTATGGTAAGCATATTGGAGGTAATAAAGGTAAGTCTAGGTGTTTATGCATTTGTTAAGAAAAACACTAGAGAAACTTACCGTGATCACGGAGGTGTAGGACCGGGCTGGCTCACGCCGGTAGCTGGAGAAGGAGCGGGCTGGCTCTCGCCGGTAGCTGGAGAAGGATCGTGCGATGCGTTTCTAGAGTTAAGCTGCACCAAAGATCATTTCCAATGTCTCGTTAGCATTATGACACTCAAATGTTAAGACTAGCAAGTAATGTCCATTCAAATTAAACTCACCGTGCTCCCAGGAGCAATCACTGGCATCGGCGGAGCGGTCTGACCGGACTTCTCGCACACAGACTGCACATTTGGTTTTCA